>NW_025999853.1:24730243-24795513 GCF_001458135.2 Marmota marmota marmota
TATATATTTTTTTTTTTTCATATTTTGTGGAGAACGAGATTCTGATCTCAAATATTTTATTCCTTGTGTCTACTCATAAAAATAAAGAGGACCAGAGAACAAAAAATACAAACACTTATATTATTTGCCAAACCCTGAGAAATATACTCCTGTAATTCTTCCTGTATGAATTTAAACATTTTCTAATTTCAAACATCCAGAAGAGCACACTCATATTTCTAGCTAGGAGAAGAGAAAATTTCAGTTTCAAGAGTTCTCTAGAGAAACTTAAAAAAAGTTTCAACAATGAATTAACAAATAATTATATTATTATAATATCATATTACATAGAATTAGTATGATGGATTTCTGTCCACATAAACTATTTTACAAATTGTTTCCAGGTTGTAAAAATATGGGTAAGAAAGTAGAACAGATTTACATGAGAAGTCTCACGTAGAGTTTCTGTTGGGAAGGAGATTATATCATTTCCTTGGTCAGCATTTACTTCCATCTAAGAAACACGTTTGAAGAACTTGAGTGTATCTACAAGGACTGAATGTAAAGTAATTGAGAATTGAAGCAGTAATTGAGACCAAAGCATTTCAAACTTGAATATGAATGCAATTCACCTGTGAACTTTGTTAGAATATAGATTCCAATTCTGAATTTTTTTGATAAGGCTTAAAATTCTGCATTTCTAACAAGCTCCCAGATTTCAAAGTTTGCTGGTCCATGGACTCCACACTAGTAGCTAGAACCTAAAACAATGGTCCATATACCTGATTGCCCACCACAATGAGGTTTTAAACCAAATTAGAGACCTAGGTCACAACCCCAATCTGAATCAGGCTCACTGCTGTGGACTTTGAGGTGTGTAAATAAGATCCATCAGTGATTATGAGTCTGATAGGAATCTGAGTCTCACCCATGGCAATAAAACCACTTACTTAGATAAATTGGTTCTCTTTTCTGAGTGCACATAGGAATATGTATGTGTTGGGGAGATGTGTGGATGGTGATTTGGGGTGGAAGATTTTTGGAAGCCAGGAGAGAAAGGAAGGAGAGTTTCAGTTGGAGCAGGTGCAACTTTGTGCTAGCAAATCTGTCCTCTCAAACAATGCAGCATGGATTTGTGAAGCAAAATAATTTGACACACAGACATAGAACTATTATGCAGAATCAAACCTAAAGATATGACAATATTCCATAAGGTCCCACACAGCCTAGATTGCCATTGCCTCTGAAATAATCTCTTACTATTCACCTGCTCAACTCTGCCATGGACACATCTGCCTCTTTGTTCTTTCATATGATCCCAAGCAAACTCAGAGACTTTGCATTAGATGTTGTCATATTACTCTTATCCAAGCCAAATATACCTTTGGCTAAATCTCTTGCATCCTTTAAGTCTTTACTCAAATGTTATCTCCTCAACAGGCATTATATAATCACCTTATTTAAATGACTACTTTCTGACAGTGCTTATTATCCACCTTATCTGCATTACATTTTTAAATTGCAATAGGATGCTATTTTTCTACTTAAATATACTCTTTTTCAAAGAGCATACATCACACTCTCCCATGTTTATTACTGTTTCCTGATCTTTTGATTTTGGTTCTGACCTCCCCCCATTTTCCAGAATAACTGGAAGGTGATGGTGGTAGAGATCTTTGTCTACTTATTCACAAGTATTGCCAGATTGGTTAGAAATCTTCCTATCCTATAGGACATGTTTCATAAATGAATGAATGCATACAGAATCAGATGCCATTTCAGAGAGCTTCTTTGATACTTTCTGTAAAAGAAACTCTGTCTTCAAACTTACTGACCTGATATCACTTTATTAAATTAATCTATTCTATTACCTCATTGTGTATCTCTGTGTTATCCCTTTGCCCATAAATGCATACACATATATAATATTATTTGGTTTTGAGTTTGTTATTAGAAAATAAAATCATTAAAGATAATGGCAGTTTTTCAAAGGGAACTATTTAGCAACTATAACACCACCTAACAGAGTAAGTGGGTAATAAATATCTGTTGATTTTTTTAAGTTGAGATCATAAAAATACATTAGGTTTTTTTCGTTGCTTTGATCAAATAATTTTTCTGTTTCACCTTTCTCTGGATAGTAAAGACATTGGCATTTATGGCTGATTTAGTTTTTTTTTTTAATTCAAGTGAACAGGGGCAACCAAATCAGTTAGATACTTATTCCCCACATTCATGTTATGACCCTTTCACTGAACAAAGTTTAGAGTTTAGAGTTTATTATCTTGCCAAAAATCAGCCTGGTACTGAGATTCTCCCTTCCCACCAACCCATTTTCCTGCCTCCAAAAGTTGTATACTCAGAATTCTGCTAATGATGAATTGGCACTGTGTAGTTTGGCTCAACTCAAGATAAATGCACAGAGTTGGCAAAAGTAATTACAGTAGGAAGCTATTTTTCTACTTAAATATACTTGTAGTCTATCAAGAACTCATTCTTTCATAGTTGTTTACTTTTGATCCACCATGGCCTATAACTGACATGGCATATTGATACTCAGATTTGCAAAACAGACTTGAATCTGGTGTCTATGTATCCTTTGTGACCTAGGGTACCAAGTTCTCTTGATTAACTTACATAGTTTGTGGCATAGGACACCATACTTGAAGATCCAATATAAATACATTTGTTGATCATCTCGATCTATCTGTAGACATAAATAGGTCACCCAAATTTCAACTTTGAAATCTAATAATATTGTTTTCTAAAATTACCATAATGGTTAAAATCAAAACAACGATTTCAGAGTTGAGAAGGCAGTAACTAAACACAGATCATATTAGGTCTCTTGCTTGGCATCTTGTCTAACAATTAGTCATCACTTTAGTCATTCATTTACTAATTCACTCAAAAATAGCTATTAAAATCTATAATCTACACAATGTTGTTACATGGCATTTAAGTACAAAAACTTCAATAATCATACTTATAAAAAAACATGAAAAAACAAGTAGAAGAAAAAAGGACTATGGGCACAGTGATTGTAATAAGTTTAAATTCAATTAAATATATACTTATTAATGTACATATTTTGTGGCCAAGATGTAACATTTGCATGTGCATATAGATCATCATTGGTTGATTTGACTGTGTATGTTTGCTATATAAATATGAAGTGAATGTTTAGAATTTGAAATCCTAGAAAATTAGGAAGAGAACTATTATAAAATCACAGTCATTAGTGGAAAGGAAAATTAAATAATGAAAACAGAGGTAAAGAATTAATTAATATTTGCATTCCCATATTCAATACAGTATTATTTACAATAGCCAAGATGTGGAATAGCTTAAATGTCCATTGCCAGATGAAAGAATAAAGAAGATATGGTGTATGTACACAATGAAATCAGTCTTTAAAATGAAGAAAATCCTGAAATTTGCAAAAATATGGATGTACCTGTAGGATATTATGCTAAATGAAATATAAAAGTCAGAGAAGGATCAATACTGTACAAGTCCATGTTTATGAAGCATTTTAATAGCTAACCTCACAAAATAGAGATTTGAATGCTGTTTCTAGGGGGAAGAGAGAAAGAGGGAGTTGCTACTATTGAAGCAATATAAAATTTCAATTTTATGAGATGAATAAATTCTAGAGATCTGCCATATCACATCATGCCATAGTTAATAATATATTATACACTTAAAATCGTGAAAAGGATAGTTATATTGAATGCTCTTATTACAATTTTAAAAATTACTGATTTGGAATCTACTTTTTGCCAGAGTATACTAATATACTCTGGCAAAAACAGAGTGTTTGCCAATATAAGTGAGATTACACAGACAAGTTTGTATCTTCCATACCCACAAAGAGTTAATATTCCTTATGGAAGGTGGATTGACTAAATACATCTCATCACTAAGGTCTCGATTTACTTATTCTAGCACTTCCACCCAAAGGAAGATATGGAATTTCACCCTCTGCAGCTTCTAGTGTTCATAAGTTATTTCTAAGATAACATGCATTCTGATACATAATGGGAATATATGCACTTGAGTGGAGCCTTACAAGGATCAGGGCACAATGTCCTGGTATGGCTGGCTTCTCAGTTTTGTGGTCAGTAGGTGAAATTGTGGTTTGGAAGGAGAGTACTTCCATTTTGTCTTACTAACCTAAAGGACAGAGATCAAATGTCATGTCCTGGATCACACAGACAGAAAACAGTTCATAGTAAAGTTGGCCTTCAAAAAAAAATATCCCTACATATGCATTACTTCTCTAACAGTGGAACTGCAGCTTGCTCCCTTCTTCTCTGGAATATAATTTACAAAAATGTGCTAGGGTTCTGTCACACTCTTTTGCTTCCTTCACAGGAATATTCTCTTTTACTTCTAAAATTGACTTTGGTAGCTCATTAAACAACTGTTTAAACAATTAGTTCCTAGAGAACAGGAAAGGCTCAATCATTAAACACCTCACTGTTACTAAGAAATATCTGCATTATGATGTGGGCTGTAATGGTGTTTGTGAGATGTGTCTCCTGAAGCAAAATTAAACTTAAAATTGGTTTCCTTCAAGAATCATATTAATTCTTCATTGTTCGGCAGTAGTTGGAATTTGTCATGACTGCTATTTTGCACTGTAGCATTCAGGGGCCACATTACAGACTGATAGAAAGTCTATAATGTGGGGGAGAATCCCATAAAAACAATAGTTTTATTGTGTCCTGCATATTGTTTAAACATTTAAACATTTGTTTTTGCCGATCAAAACCACTTCGTAATAGACTAGAACTACCATCCTCTATTTTACATGTAAGCACAAATGATTTTTGTATAATTTTAATGTATACTGAGTTATATAGCAATGCAACCACTGTGTAAGTCAAGAGAAAATTACATGCTGTCATATTTGGGGATTAAACAAGGGTATTTCATGCTATGGAAAATAAAGTAAATTATACTAACTCTTAATGATAATACCTAAGTAGACAATATACAGAATATAGATCTGTATCTGAGGCCTAGAGTCTGCTGGGAGTCTATATGTATGGGACAAACCTTCTTAGAATCACAAGAGCTCCATGACATTCAGGGAAGTCCTCAATTATTGAAAAGGAAGAAAAGCATTGATTTATTATAAATTGCTTTGTTTTTATTTCTTGAGTGCAAAGTTTTACACGTTAGGTAGATTTTGCTTAATTGTGTATAGATAGGTAATTATTTTTTGTATGGATTTAATTTCAGCAAAGTAATGAAGTGTTAAAAAGTTACAAAAAGTAATTTTTATATATTTGCAATGTTTGAAAACTACTATACTAATTCAAAAAATATTAAATGTTGTATTTCTCTATTCAAGTCTTTTGAAAATTCCTGTCTTGCTACATGTAAAATCTGGTGTAGAATACATAAAAATGGACACAACCAACAATAAATTATGACAAAAATGCAACATAGATCTTCATAAAGAAGAAACAAATTGTAATTAAAAACACAAAAGAAGGAGAGTCAGGACTTGAAGGATGAGCAGAATTTACTAGCTGCACTGGGAAGAAGATGAGGATAATACCAACTGTAGGATGTGTTTATGAGGAAAATAAAGATGGAAAGAAAGTACTTCCAGTTTGTCTCTCTACATTTTCTTGGTAGATACATACTTTTAATTTTTTTTTCCTGTGAAATTTCTTGATGAACATAAATCACAGGCAGAAATAACATTTGAAGCTTCCCCCATAGAAGAGAAATGAATGAAGGCAGAGGAAAAGATTGAGAAGAAAGTTTTGGAAACAAGTTAGACCCAGGCCAATGAAACTGAAGTAAGAAGAAAGTAAGAATATGGCAAGACTCTTTTATATGAAGATATTTGCACATTTTTACAACATAGAAATAATGAAATTGTGTTTCAATGTATATGATTCAAATCCCAGGCTGATTGAATGAGTAGTGCCCTTGCCCTGACATTTCAACTTAGTACCTGTTGAGTTTATGACTAGACTCAAAACATATTTCAGAAACTCAAATTTGTCTGGCTTTAATCACCTGCTGCCCTAGAATATGTAGAGGATATGAAACGTAGTTTGCCTGATCCAAACAGAAACCACCTGTGCTCTGGCTTGTGTTTATAAGGATAGAATACTTTAGTGGTTGAGAATGCAGATTTGAAGCTTGTAATAAGCAGGCTGCTTGACTCTCCCACAGAGATGTCCTGAACAGCAGAACTTGTGAAGATGTTGTTTCATTGCAAAGGAGAAACAGATTTCAGATAGAAATAAAGGAGCCAATCAGCTGACTTTGAAATACGGAGAATATCCTGGGTTCTCCAAACATATCCAATATAATACCAAATCATAAAATTGGAAGAGGAACGCAAAGGACACAGAGTAGCTCTGGGTAAGATCCGATGACACATTGAGATGTACTCTGGGTTCGCATCCTAGTCATGCTGCATAATAACTGTGTAACATTGGACAAGTTGCTGAATTTCTTTTTTTCCTGTTCCTCATCTGTACTCTAGGGAGGTTAAAAATAGCAGATACCTCACAGGTTTGTTGTGAGAAAGAAGTGAGTTATTTGACTGTCTTTCTGTAAATCACTAAAAAGAGTGACCAGTACTTGTTGTATCCTTAGAAAAATCACATGCTGGTAGTCCAGAAATTATTAATAAGTGAACACCCTAATGATTTGTAGTATTCATAGATTTAATTTTTTTTGGTTTCCTTTTCTTGGTGTAATAAATAAACAATGAACTTATAGCATATTATATTATATCCTTATGTTATAGATAGTAGAACAGAGACATAAGAAAGTTAAATAACTTAATGAAGCATCCATAAACTATTTTTAGGCTCATTCTCTACAGTTGTCCACCTGTGTAACCTCTGGATTCAAGAAGAAAGCTCTGGAATCAGACTCTAGATTGTTTCTTCTCCTCTTCCTGGAAGTCTCTTGAAGAATCCTTGTGGCCTGCTCCTTGATTTTGGGGGACCCTGTTTAAATGCCACATTGCCACTGGATTGTACTTGACTGCCCACTCTGAACATTTTCTAGCCCTCTTGTCTCACATCTTTCCCCTAGAGGACGTATTATCACCCACTCTACTAAAGATTTGTTCATGTATTTTAATCTGTCTTCTCTAACGGAAAGTGGGCAGCACTTTGATGGTTTTTCTTCTATTCTGTATGCCTAATGTCTAGAATACTGCCTAAAGTAGAATTGGAACTCAGCCAATAATTTAATAAATGGATGATTAAATACATTATTTCAATGAATGTAAAGATTTTAGGTTTTCTGCAGTTATTCTCACAGTTAGCATAAGTGGTCATTTGCAAGGCAGGCTAAAGCACACCACAAAATACTCTCCATTGCTGCTCCTTTTGTTATCAACACTGCTATATGCTTTCTTGGTTTCTTTGCTTTGAACATCACATTGTGTTTTTCCTTGATTTGAATTGCCTCATTGCCTCATACTGTATTCTTCATTCTACATCTATTTAAGTTATTTATTTATTTATTTATTTATTGTCACCGTGTCCATAAATCTCATGTTAATCCTGTGGCTCAGGCAGGACTGTTCTTATACATACTGGAACATCCATTTTGGCTTCCAAAACTTGTACAACCTATCCTACCTGTACTTTCTATATCAATCCAGCAGGAACTTTTTGTTTCACTTTGATAGTTTTGAATGGGGGAAAAATTAAGTTTTCTATAGAATTTTGTTAGCTTGAGAGATGCCTTCCATTCTTTTTTCAGAATATTTGGTTTTCTTCCCAGTGATTCAGAAGACAGGAAGTGTATTTTGGTTTTCATTATTTTGCCAAGTACATAATATGCTCACAAATAATTTTGTTGCTTGCATAAATGAAGGATCCATAAAAAACACACAAGTGGAATTGAACAACAGTCTTCAAATTAACAAAGAACTAAATGGAACTAACATTTCAGAAACCCTATACATCTGGAAAGGGGTCTAATGCTGTCTTCATCACAGTAAGCCCTGGAAAATATTGCTTACAAGTTGGAAAAATAATAAATTATACCTAAATGTAAAGAATTTGTATATAGCAATGCCTATCAATGCATGAAAATGGGCTTACTATTATTAGAAAAATGTCACAGAGTTCTGAAATTTTATAGTGTAGGTGAGAGAGACTTTAATGAGATAAAGGTAAAGAACATGAGCTACTAATTTTTTCATCTTTTCTCTGTAAAGAAAGGAATAACTGAAAAATCATCACCTCTTGGTTTTCAGGAGAGATATAGGAAAAGAGGATTGAAATGTTTAAACCTTAGGCATTCTTTTTTTGCTGAATTGTTTGTGATCTAGATCGTGGAAAAATGACTTTAGATTTTGGTGCTAAGAATGTAACCCACCCACTCTACCTCCACTCTCTCCCTCATCTCTGTCCTGAATCCTGAACACTGAGACCTTATGTGGCTTCTGTGTCGATACATTTCTTTCTTAAAATCCTCTATTGATTCTGATATTTCTGGGTTTCAAAGATCACATGCTGACAGTCCAGAAATATTGGTAAGTAAATGCCTAATGATTTGTAGTATTCATAGTTTTAAAAATTGTTTTTCTCCTTTTTGTGTAATAAATACAAACTGCTATATAGTAATGATGCAGGAGAAGCTATGGTAAGCACTTTACAAATACTGACTTTTGAATAAAATTATAGTATATTAATGATATATCTTCACATTACAGATAATAGAACAGAGACATAAGGAAGTTAAGTACCTAAATGAAGCATTCAAAGACAGAATATGAACCCACAGACTTGGCCCAGGCTTACTCTCTTCAGTAGCCATAGGATACTATATATGCACTATATATGAAATAATTTCTGTTAGTCTAGTGACCAAGTTAAATGTAGAAACCTTTTCTAATTTTCATAATACAACTTATTTTAATTACTCTAGAAAAGACAGAAAATATTTCAACTAAATATGTCTTATTTTATTTTTGAAAGTTTTTGTTACACACATTTTGTATATCACATTCATATAAGGAACAATGTAAGTAAATTAAATTGGCTAAGAATAAAACATGTGAGCAACTTGGCATTAGTGTCAAAGATGTCCACATTTTTTCTTATAATTTCATTTTCTGTGTCATTATTAGTGTTGGTGATTCTCTCTTTCTGTAAAGTGCTTCACTATTATCCCATGGATTTTCATTCTTTGAGCCACTAATAGTAATGCTAGCACATTGTTGTATCTTTCCAGAAAGTATCAATTGAACATTTTTAGACAACTGCTGAGAGTCATATTGTTTCTTCAAGTCATTCTTAAATAATATATTCTTGAACCTTAAGCAATTATGATCATCGTGTCACACTATGTCAGTGCATAAGCAAGCACATAGCATATTTTTGTCACAACTTCCCCCTGCCAGAGTGATTTTAAGATGCCATCAGTTGTTAAGATATATTCCAAGGGTAGAGACATTAAACTACCAAACAACATGGATATCATGATGATTGAAAAATAACAATTTAGACTGTTTTTCCTCTTTATTAATCAGTGGAAAATGTATATGAATAGATGAGGAGCTGTGTCACAAAAATAGATTTTATCCTACTATCTTTCTTTGCAACATTTTTCTTATCTAAGGAGGTTGCTGGGGAATGTAGTTAAGTCATTTATTACATAGTTTATCTTTTGTAGGTAATGAAATATAAAGCAAGTCTATAAATCAAACGTAGACAGTACAACTTGGAAATTTTAGGATCACATATAAATGCTGAGACTTATTTTTGTGTATGTGAGAACTAAATTTCACTAAAGGGCTTTCAAAATGGAACACATTTTCTTTTATTGTTTTTATTATTTGCGTAGGTTTATTCATCTTTACAAGTTCATGATACAAAATTCTATTTAATTCCCTTAGGATTAGAATGAGGACTTTTTAAAGGTTACAGCTGAAAAATTATAGTATACTATATAACTTCATTCCAAATATATCTGGACCACAAGTTATCATAGAAAATCTAAAAAAAAGTATCTGTTTTTTTTTTTATTTAAGCTATATACATACATAAAATCAATGAAATAAATATGTTATAAAAAAAGTGAACTGTAGAAAGCAAACAATGTCATTTCTGGAATGAGAGCTGGTCTATCCACAGTCAAATTCCAATTTGTAATTTTTTGAGGTGGTATATTTTGAGCACCATGTTATTTCAACTTGATATATAGGTTACTTATGTTTTATTCATTTTATTTGATACATATCTTCCCAACTTTTATTCTATCCAATTTAATCCTATTTTTTAAAAAAATTTAACTACTGTCCCTTTGTCACCTAAGCTTCATATTTTCATGTCCTGTCATGGGCCTTTAGTTTGTCATAAACATAGTCCCTTATGTACTTTCCTCCTCATAAATTGTATTTCATTTCACTTTGGTAAAGCTGGTTTTGATTTGGATTTCATTTATTTGGGTTACATTATTTTTACCTTTTAAACTTTTTAATCTCATAACTTCCCATGTTCTAATTCTTTCCAAATGCCAAGCTTAATCTTTTTTGTTAAATACCATTTCGTTTCTCTTTCTTATGGTTGTGCTATCTGTTTCAATCAGTTTGTATCTTTCTTCTTTTGGAATAACTGTTGTTTTCATAGTGCCTGCACATGTAGAAACTCAATAATTTCTGTCTGCCTGATGGAATTACTGAAAAAACTAATCCTAAAAAAAAAGACTTTTATATGTGAAAAATATTCAGACATTTATTTCACAATATTTGGATAATTTTTGGTGAACTTTATGTGAAAGTATTGATAGAATCAATGTTATTCAGATGTTTGGACCCTAGGTATATAAAACCAGTAAAGGCAGACTTGTTAGCCTCTGTGTTTTTTTAATTGATAACAATATAATAATGGTTCACTTATTTTCATATTTCCCTATTTAATTTATAGATCACAGAATTATATATTAAAAGATTAGTTATTTCATTTTGCGCTTAGGATTATGAGAAGAATAAAATATTTAGCCAGAGTTTGGTATCTTGTTAAAAGATACTGGCCTTAAAAAAAGTTCATCTCTTGAATAACAGGGGTATTTTTAAAGTAACATAAAAGCTATCTATTGGACAAATGAAATTTCCAATTCAGCTATTGTGTGTCTCCTTTTAGACCAAACATACCCCAGATCAAAATTATAAACTCTCAACTAAGTCTATAAAACAACTATTTGAAAACTATAGAGTGGACAAATATAGGCAAAGACTGGCGGGGAGATGGTTCTCCAAGATGAAAGTGGCAGTGGGTTAACTTTCCCATATTTACAGTCTTTAATGGAGGGCAGGCCCACATATACTGTGGGGTCAGTTAAAGTTTCAGTGGAAAACTCATTCACCTTGTCTTGAAGAACAGGATAGAGTACAGGGAAAACTTACTGGAAAGCTAGCTGTGACATCCTGGAAAGAAGAAAGTGAGAAAGTAAAAACCTAAGGTCTATGTATAAATTCTTCACACATTGCTGGTTGTTCCCTGGAAATGCATGCATAGGGAAGATTCCAAACAGCTCAGAAAAGGTTAAATTAACTGATAAGACATTTAAACTCTCTTCCACTGAAGGAAAAACAAGAATTTGAAATTCGAGTTAAGCCAAGTTAAATCACATGTTCGATTGCAATAAAAAGAGAAAGTTTTTGGAGAAATAGAAAAGTTAGAACTTTTACAACATATAATCTGTAATGCCCAAAACAACAATCTGAAAATACTTACCATATGACGAATTGGGAGAGAGAAACATAAGGACAGTAACATTTTTTTTCAATGAATATTGGTGAAACAACTGGATGTCTATTGTGAAAAGGAAAATTCAACTGCATCCAATTTCTTATTAAATACAAAATTAATATGAATGTGACTAAAGATCTTATGTACTTAAATGTAAAAGCTAAGCACCATAGAATTTTTAGAAGAAAACTTAGGGGAAATATTTTTGCAACTTGTCAGTAAGCTAAGGCTTGTTTAGATTAAAAATAATTAATCTAAAATAAAAAAATAACTAGAATTAGATTTTATCAAACTTTTTTTTTTTCATTAAAAAGCATCATTAGGTACCCCGCCCCCATGTTTCTTTTCCTTTTTCATCTCTAGTATCCACATGAGAGAAAACATACAACCACATGGGTATTTTTTTTAAAACTGGTGCTTAGCTCATTTACATGATGATTAGAGGTCATACTGCTTTGATTTGAGTCCTTCTGAAATTGGTTGAGGTTTGCTTCATATTCAGCCTACTGACAATTTATTAACTTTTCAGTGAGATAGGGGTCTCACTATGTTGCTCAGGTTTTCCCCTAACTTCTAAGCTCAAGTGATCCTCTTACTTTAGCATCCTGAGCATCTGGGACTATAGTTAAGTACCACCATGTCCAATGTCTATCACCAATTTTTATAATGATCTAATTTGAGATGGAAAAGAAATATTATCTGCAATCACTGGGTGAAATGTTCTATACATACCCATTAGGTTAAGTTTCCTGATCATGTTCAAATCAAGACAGTGTCACTCTTACTTTTATTGGAAGTTTCTTTCTTTTTTGTTTAAATATTTTTCTTTTTTATTTTTTAAAATTTGTTCTTATTAGTTATACATGACATAGAAGGCATTTTGACATATTATACACAAATAGAGCACAATTTTTGATTCCTCTGGCTGTACATGGTACAGAGTCACACTGGTGGTGTAATCATATGTGTATATAGAGTAATGATGTCCATCTCATTCCACCATTCTTCCCATCCACACAACCCCTCCAATCCCCTCACTGCCCTCTGCCCAATCCAAAGTTCCTCCATTCTTCCCTACTCCCACCCCTAATTATGGATCAACATCCGCTTATCAGAGAGAACATTCTGCCTGTGTTGTTTTTTTTTTTTTGGGGGGGGGTTGGCTTATTTCACTTGGCATGATATTCTCCAGCTCCATCCATTTACTTGCAAATGCCATAAATTCATATTTATTTAAGGCTGAGTCATTTTCCATTGTGTATATATAACACATTTTCTTTATCCATTCATTTATTGAAGGGCATCTAGGTTGGTTCTATATTGTGAATTGAGCTGCTATAAATATTGTTCTGACTGTGTCACTATACTGTGTTTATTTTAAGTCCTTTGGGTATAAACTGAGGATTGGGATGGGGAACTATCTCTTATGAAAATTGAAAAGACATCAGTAGAGTAGAGGAAAGAGAGGAGAGGAGTGAAAAGGGAGATACTGGGGAATGATATTGGCCAAATTATATTGTTATATTATGTACATGTATGGATATGCAAGAACAGATCCTACCATTTTGTACAAATGTAATGAACTAATAAAAATATGGAAAAAAAGTGTCATTAGGGGAATGAATATATTGGCAGATATGAATGTGGAGAAATTTTGAAATATTTGCAAAAAATATATCTGACAAATGACAGGTATCCAAGAGATAAAAAAAAAATCCTGCAGCTCAAAAAATAAAAAAAAATTAGACAAAATAATATAAATTAGTAAAAGATTTTAATATATGTTTCACAAACAAAAGATATAAGTATAAGCAATAAGTACATGAAAATGTGTGCAATACCATTAGCATCATGAAAAATCATACTAAAACCACAATAAGAAACCCACATCTATGGCCAAATTGACTAAAATGAAAAAAAGATTTGACAACATTAAATGTTGGCAAGAATGTAAAAAAATTAGAACATTTAAATATTGTTGGTATGAGTTTAAAATATTACAATCATTTTGAAATCTCTGAGCATTTATTATTAAACCAAACACATATTTAACCATGGACTAGAAATTCCAGTCTTAAGTAGTTTTCCTAATAAAATTAAAGGTGTGGTCCCCAAAAGATATTAACAATAATATTCATACAGGTTATATTTATAATGGCCAAAATTTCTGGGAACATTCAGGTCTCCATCAGTAAAGTATAATATGTTCATAAAATGGAATAAAACTCAGAAATAAAAAAAATTAGCTTAATATATGTAAAAACATGAATGGAATCTCAAAGACATGGCAAATAAGAGGGATTGATTGTACCAAATGATAAATGCAGCATGACTGTATTTACAAAATGTTGTAAAATTGGCAAAAAGAATAAAAAATAAAAATAAATGGGCAGTTTTATCCGGGGAACTGGTGTAGTGATTAACTGTGAGGGAACACAAGAGAAGTTTCTGGGGTGATGGTAACATTCTGTACCTTGACTTGAGATTAGTTCGCACAGGTGCTTGCTTTTGTGGAAGCTCATTTAATGGCATACTAAATATTTGTGCAATCAATTACTTGTAAATATTATCTCAAAAGAAACAAAACTTAAATTCTAGGTAATTAGACATATACTGAAGTTTTATAGGAATCTGTTCAGTTGTTCTCAACTAACTATAATAAAATAATATAGATTGCATTAAAATAATGTAGGTTGAAGGATGAATAGAGAGATTGATTGTGATAAGGCAAGTATTATAAAACATTAATTATGTCATCTAGTGTGGGTTTCTTATTGTGGTTTTAGTATGATTTTTCATGATGCTAACTGGCTATTTAGCTTCTCTATGTTTAACATATTTCATTGTTATATGCTAAAAATGTAAGATACAACTTTTATTTTAGTCATTTTTCATTTCAAACATACTTCAGCCTAATCCATGCCCTAACTTGGTTATTCCTTTTAGAGACAGAATGAAGCAACTGTAAGCTATTGACATTGCCATCAGTCAACATTTTAGTACTGTTTGAAGAAGGCATATGAGTCCTGATTCATGAGGTCAAGAACGTGCAGTAAGAATTTCTGAGAACCCTTTAAATAAATGCTGTATCACTGACATCGCTAATGGCATGAAAGTGAATATCGTGTGGAAAAACAGATAGCCATCTATCTGAGTTGAAAGAGATTCTGAAAGTCAGAATCAATGTTAAGTTTCAGGAATACCTGATAAAAACCTATATGAACAAATATAATTCTAACTGTTAAAGTTATTTTTCTTTATTAGTAGCATATAACAGTATACCACACATGTGATACTAAACACTTTAGATTTATTGAAATATGGTACTTAGGAGATCCTGCTATGTTCTAGAAACAATTCTGTGCTAGGTTTTAGAGAGATAGTGATTGATAGACCACCATCTCTCTCACTTATAAATGCAAATTTTGGGAAGGAAACATACCAGGTATAAAATAATAATCTATACATTATAAACCATGGATATAAACCATGAAGGTATGCTGGATAAATTTTTGACATGTGCTATATACCATGGTATGTATTTTAATATTATTGACTGAATGTTCCCAAACTGTGGAGGTAGGTCATCTACCTCACAGAAAATACCTTAAAAATAAGACTCTTATTTAGTTCTTATAGTCAAATACCTTTTATTTTTAAGTGTAAGAAATACATTTTACAAGTAATCAGCTTTTATTAAGTTATTCTTGGCATTGTAGCCATACAATAGATATAGAATGCAGTCGAGTTTCTGAAAGTAAAACATAATATTTTAAAAGATATCAAGCTACTATTAAATTATCATCACTGTACAGTTTCTAGGACACAGACATATATGTAAAAAGAAAACTGCAATACCTATAGATTGAAGAAGAGCTGCACACTTGTGTATTGGAGATCTCCTTCTTGCTAACTAGTAACTTCTCACCCTTCAAGTATTAGCATGACATTTTTTTTTCCTCTAGGAAATGAAATATCTCCCAAGATCAGTTTGTGATGATTTATTTGTTTTGATTTAAATCGTAGGCTAAGAGCTGGAAATAAAAACCAAACAATCAGAATTGGTCAAGCAGAACCTCACATTATGCTGGTCACATTGCTTGGTGCAGGGATGGTTTTATAATGATACAGCAGAGATATAAAGCTAAGAATTCTGGAGAAGTCAGCCTCCCCCTTCCCACTTCCTTTGTTCTTTGAAATTTAACTTGGTAACTTTGAATGTATAGCTACTAAATGTGTTCTTGATACCGAATGAGAACTAGATGCAAAAGTAGAGGTAGAGGAAAACATAGCTGCAAATAAAGAAAGATAGCATTATCTATGTGTGCCCTTAAATCAGCTCAGCTATTTGTGAAGTTTTTTTTTTTTTTTTTTTTTTTAACTCTTGGGACTGTAACATATGTTAACCAATAAATTCTTCTGCTGCTTAATCTATTTCGAGTTCTATTTTCTGATACTATAGGAGTTATAACACAGATGTTTAGTTTCCAGTGTAATAAAATAATAATAAAAATATTTTTAATATTTTCTTGAGAATTCTTGATTTTCAATTTTTCCTGTATTAGCTGTAATTTCAAACTTCTGTCTTAAGTCCTGATTCTAATACTGTATTATGTAACTGTATCACCATCTACTAAATCTTTCTGTGCCTCAGTTTCTTTAGTAGTTAATCGAAAATAAAAACATGCCTAACTGATAGTGGTATCACAAGGAATAAATGAGATATTAAAAAGCACAGAGAGGAGTGAAGGAAGGGGAGAGGGTAAGGAGATAGGAAGGATAATAGAACGAATTAGACGTTATGATCCTATGTGCATATATGATAACACTAATGGTATAATTATACATCATGTAAAATCAGGAGAATGAGAAGTTATACCCCATTTATGTATGATGTATCAAAATGCATTCTACTGTCATGTATAACTATTTAGAACAAATAATAATAATAATAATAGTAGTAGCAGTAGCAGTAAAGGAAGTGTTTTAAGATGTATTTCACATTCTAAATAAATAACTATCACTTCTATTTTATAATGAAATATTGGTTGCCATTATGTTCAGTTTTAAATGTTAAAGATATTTGGTTTATTCTGTAGTGTGTTTTGTTACAAAGATGCATATATTTTACCACCTAGTGATTTTTTTTATCTTTGTAGTAGTGGGTTTCAAAATAAATCATCCATATCACTACAGCTAAAGTTTGTAAACATAATCTCTTCTTATAATTTATTTTGTACAGAGTTATATTACTGGGTAGCCTGTGAAATTCTGTTATTTAATAAACTACTAACAAGTGCCCAAGGACAGTATAAATTACTGAGTTAAATATTCATATATTCTCATTCTTCTAAGGAAAAAAATAGCTCAGAACGTTATAACTGAGTATAGTTTTTCAAATGAAAAGTGATGCAAGGGGGCTGTTGACAAAATTATTTTGAGAACTACTTTTAAGTGATATTAATTTAAGTTATTGATTAAGATTTTTAATGCAAGTATGTAGACAGTAGAGACTTGAGGTTTTAGAGAAAATAAATCTAGTGTGACAGCATGCAAGATGAATTGGGACTGGGAATAAAAACGTATTGATGCTGAGTTGACCAAGAATAAGTAAAAAGAGAAAATGTTTGCATTGTTCATTTAGTGTGTGTCCTACATTATCCTTATACAGTAGACCATGATCTCCACGAAAGAAGGAATGAAATATTAACTATCTTTTTGCCCCTCAGAAGGAGCAGAATGTATCACACACATGTTCAAAAGATACTACTAAATGAACATATTCATATTTCTTTTCCTGACTTGACCAGTTCAAGAATGTAGTGTAAAAGACAACTAACTTCTCATTTTATTAGTTAAAGAGCACCTGCTCAATTATGAGAATATGTACTTTTCAGCAATATAAATATCTTAATAGAAATCACCTGTAAGTATAATACTTAGATAAAATATTATAAGTAACCTGTGCTCTAGCTACCAATTCAGTAATGAAAGCAGTGACTGTATTGGAAGCATAGACTGAATGCAAGAATATGAAAAGTGGAAAGAAAAATGTGAAACCAGGAAAATGTGGATCTTTATTAGAGAATGGGGTTATGAAAGATATAGCTTTATAAGCTTCATTCTATTAGTTCATTAGTAATAACCAGAGAGATTTGTCAAGACCAAAGTATCACTTCTTTTTTAGAAAGCATACATCTAATAAAATTGTGCTTATTTACTATGGCATTTTACATTAAAAACAAACAAACAAAATATCTACCTATTTATATACAATATGAGTTTTAGTCATTTTTTTCTAAGTATCTTAAGTCTGAAAGATAAAACTGAGAAAATGGTTGACACTAAGCAAAAGATGATTTCATCAAACAGAACTCTACATTTTATATTTTATATTCTCACACATAGGATTGAAATCCCCAAGACTGTGCTTAATATATTTATGCTTACAAACCTAATGTCGAGTACATTATCTCATACATATTGGGCATTAAACAAGAAAGTGGAATGAATGAATAAAGATGTTTTCCTTTGTTCAGCATAGATTTGTATTATAGCAGATATGGATCACAGTCACCTGTATGACAAGTAATGAAATCAGTAGTCTGTGCTCTAGGTTCCTGGTAATGATGTACATGGCCCAAGCTACGTGAAATCTGTGCAGTCTAGGACTGTCTTTCCTCAATGGATTTGGGCCAAATTTGGTCAATCATGTACCATCTTTCTTTTCAAATTCTGCTTTTCCCCTAATCTATGTATGCTTTTCCTGTTCCTTTCTAAATGTATATTTTATAACTGAAAGATGACTTTTGAGAATGAAGAAATGTCTTGATAAGAAATAATCTTATGTATATCCTCAAAATAGGGATGTCCATGACCTTAAAGTGTGCTATGCAGAAAAGCAATCTCTTCTGCCTTCCTGTGAAATTGATCTGTGAAAATTCAGGAAAATGTCATTCCAGGTTTCACTGAAAAATGATCAGTTCACATATGTTTAGATATTTAAAAAAGACTGAAGATTAATATGCATCAAGCACTGAAAGTATGAAATTGAATAAGACATGGTTTTTATTCTTGTTACTTAGAGGTTCAAATGTAAATACTATAGACAACCAGGGTGTTCCTTGAATCTAATTAATTAAAATTAATTAATTAAAATTACAACCAATATAAATAGAAGGTAATATTTAAACTTAATTTTAAAGATGAAAAAAGTAAGACAGAGATTTAAGAAAATTACCCCAATCACATACTATCTGGATAGAGAAAACTATGAAGAAGATTAATGTGGTAGGTCTAATTCTTCCAGATGATGTCCATGTCCTAAACCAGATAACCTATGAATGTTACATTTCAAAGAGGAGTTCAAGTTGCAGAGAAATGTAAGGTCATCTATTGTCTGATCTTAAAATAAATACAGTATCAGGGATTATTCTCTCAGATTCAATACAATCTAAGATTTTTTTTTTAGCTTATTTGTTTGTTTTTAATGGAAAAGGGAAGCACAGTAGAGGTCAGAGTCAACGTTTTAAAGATGCTACTCTGCTGGCATGGAAGATGTGAGTGAGCTCTACAATCTGGAAAAGGCAAGAAATTGATTATCTTCTAAAGCCTTCAGAAGTAATGCAGCCTTGCTGAAATCTTATGTAGCTCAGTGAGATTCATATCAGGTCTCTCACATTCAGAACTGTGAGATAATAACTGTGTGTTGCTTTAAGCCACCATGTTAATGGCAAATTATTATGGCAACAATCGGAAAGCAGTACTGCTCTATAGAAAAAACTGAATTAATAAGGGAAAAGTGAAGGTATGAAAAGAGAAAGTAAAAATACAAAATAATACGTATGCATAATAAAACACTACTCATCAGTAAAACATGAAGTTCAATCATTTGTGACAATGGGTATGAAATCAGAGGTCATTACATTAAGTGAAATAAGCCAGGCGTAGAAAGTCAAGCACCTCATGATCCCACTCATATGTGAAACATGAAAAAGATGACCTCATAGAATTTGAGAATTGAATGGTGGTTACTAAGGGCTAGGGAGATATAGGATAGAGAGGAATGGGAAAAGTTTGATAAATGGGTACTAAGTTATTGTTAGATGGGAGCAAGAAAGTTTTATGTGCTATTGCACAGTAGGGACACTAAAGTTATAAATAATGTACTGTATTATTTCAAAACCTATAAGAAAGAATATTAACTATTTTAATCATAAAGAAATGATAAAATGTTTGAGGAGCTAGATATATTAAGTCTGATTTAAAATTACATAACATATACATGCTATCAAAATAAACATGAAATTAAAAAAATACATGCTACCATTAATATATATACTTGCTATGTTTTTATGCATCAGTATAAAAATAAACTTAAAAATAATTGCATATGGATTTACAATAAAAGAGTTTCTTTGCCCTATAACCCCAGTTGAACTTTCCTATTCTCAGCCTACCCATGGATCCTTTCTATTTTATCAATTCTAAATGTTGTTGAAGGTAATTTCCTTCATGCTATGAAGTATTCATACTCATGCCTACTTGCTGTCCTCTCCAAATTGTTTATAGCCTCTGTCCTACAGAATCTGGTGAGGAAAGCATATATTATACCATGTATGCCAGGATTAAAGTTTTAATATATCACTGGCACTTGCACTAGCATTGAGAGATTTCAAGGTAAGCTTGAGAAAGTCAATTATAAAAGTCAGAGAAAAAAAATAAAAACTATGTCTCAGCCTTAATGAGCATATTAGATTGTTTTCAAGATCTTGCCAGTAAGCTTCTTGCTATTCTCCAGTCTCCAAGGAGATCGTTTGTACTATGTTTGTATCTAACAGCAAAATGAGTAGTCTTCATGTTTCCTAAAGAAGCCTCTCTCTGTCTTATACTGGCTATTGCATCAGGCCACAGATGCCCCTAAAGGACAATGGCTTCTTTTATGATTTGGATATGAGGCATCTACTAAAAGCTCATGTGGAGACAATACAAGAATGTTCAGAAGTAGAATGATTAGATTATGAGAATTGTAACCTAACTGTTGGGTTAATCCTCTAATATGGATTAACTGGTTGGTAACTAAAGATAGGCAGAGTGTGGCTAGAGAGGTAGGCCACACCTTTTGGGTTTATATTTTGTTCCTGGTGAGCAGAAGTCTCTCTGTTTCCTGTTGCTATGTCCTGAGAGGTTTTTCCTCCACCATGTCATTCCTCCATGATGCTCTGTATTATCTTAGGTTCAGAGCTATGAAGTTGGCCAACCATTGAAACTGTGAGCCCCAAAACAATTGTCTCTCCTCTTCTTTGTTCTTGTTATGTCTTTTGGTCACAGCAATGTAAAAGCTGACTAAAAAACTACCCTTATTCCATGAGTTGCTCAACGTTAACCTGAAATCATGCAGAGAAAGAAATTCTAGGTGATAGGGCTCCTAAGTCTCTTCAGTAATACAGAAAAAAAAAAAAAAACCTTAAAAGGAGGTATAAATTGGAGAGCAGAAAGCCCAACAAGTGAGTCTGTCCTTTATAAAACTATTTCTTATCCCACTTAGTTTAAAGGTATGTCTCAACTCATCACTGTGAAGATAATATTAGAATCCTTACATTTCTTTCTACATCTCCTGTCCATCATAGCATCCAAAATTTTTGCAGGTGTAACTTTGTTTTTGTGTGGTCACAGGTTATAATATTATACATTTTTGTGCAATCATAAATCTTCAACTTTTATTTTAACAGATTCTAAAAGGAGAAAACAAAACAAGTTCTTTTCTATTATTGTGACTATGTGAGCATTAGACTCTGTAGACCAAATGTGGTTGAATCACTATCGGTCTTTGAAAAAGAATACTCTTAAAACCTAGGTGAAATAGATTTTTTAAATTCCCTCATCACTGAAATCATGCCATATTTTAGTTTCATATTTGGATCATTATTTATAAGATATTGTCAAATCCAAACCTTTCCTTTCTCTATCATCATTTATTCCATTCTTCATCTTTTACTCCATTTATTTTATATCAGTCCATGTTACATTTTTTATCTTTTGATGCTATCAATTATTTGACATACATGTTATTTTTATGAAGACAATATGATCCCATGAAATGTCTGTTCTAATTTGGATTGACTGCTCTCTGGACTCTGTACAAAGTTGTCATCTTGGAATTTTGTTCTTGCATTTGGTTTATTCCTTAATTACTTATTTCTGGTAACCACATATTTTAATTTCTTGTTTTGGTGCATTATCTTGTCTGAAAATTAAACTGGGTTCTTTATTTGCTGGGGACAGTTTTTATTTTTCTTTTCTCAATTGGTAACTTTCCTGAATAGACTATTATTGTTTCAAAAATCATTTTTCTTCAGAAATTTGAAGCATTGCCTCAATGGCCTCAACCATTTAGTATTCTGTTGAGAAGAAAAATGTCACTTTGATTTCAATTTTTTGTAATGAGAATTTTTTTTTCTTTGATAGCCTATCAGATCCTCTACATTCCTAAATACTGGTGTGTTTTTTATTCATTTCATTTGTCAATGTATGAACCCTCAATAACTTCAGGCTTGTGATGCTCTCAAGTCTGGGATATTTTCTTTAATTGTTATACACGTATTTCCCCATTGAATCTATTTATCTTTTTGGTCTTTCTTATTCCCCAAATTGTTGCTTTAAGTAACATCCTGTATGCGTTTTGAGGGCCAAGTTTTCTGGTCTGAATATCCTTGAAGATGTTTGACTCTTAAAAGTTATTTATGTTTCTTGAATTGTCTATGGGTATAGAGGGAACTGTTATATTATTTTAATTTGCTCATTTTTGTAAATTTTTCAGATATCTAGTGATCTTTAATATTCTCATCATGTTTCAGAGGTACTTGAGTTGATAATTTTTGATAATGGGCTTCCTTTTTGGGTAAATAATGTCATTATGAGTTCTTCCCTCCTAAGGATCTGGTCTGTCAAAGAGGATAGTGAATACTGTGTGCTGATGTTGCAAACTTCTCTCTAGGTTGTGCAGTGCAGAGCTAGCCTTCAGTGTAGTGTAGACCCAAATCAGATTGGAGAGGCTCTACCCCAGGACACAAATACCTGCTATGATTTCTTTCTCAGTAGTTTAATTTCTTTTTAACTGATAGCAACTACTCAGTTACTTGTAAGCCAAATGGTGAAATATACGGAATGAGAAGAGAGGAAGGTAAAGGATGCCTTCTGCTCTTTAGACAGACTGCCAATTCACCTCCAGATCTTTTATTTGATTTTCTCATTTTCTGATAATATCAAATGTAGAGTTCTTTCAGGTTTATAAACATATTTACTTCTATTATTTTCTAAAAACTTTCTCTTTTCTTAGCTTATGATTTCATTCTTCCTCTTAAAATAATCAACAAGATTCCCTTTGCTCTCTGTAACCCAGAATTAAAAAAAAAATACATATCTCTTCTCTACTGATGATCCTTCCTATAATCTTTATCATTATAGAAGTTTGGGAGTTACTTTCTTTATTTATACATGAAGAGAACATCAATTCATGAAGTGTTTGAGACATTTGCTAAAGGTCTCCAAAAGTCTTTTTGTATGCCCACAGTGTTTTCCTTTGACCCTGGTCCCTATACCTTTAGAAGTTACCAATTTCATAAGTCTATGCCACACATAATTTCCTTTCATCCAAACATAGTAATTCATCATTCTTTTATCTAAATATATGTTTAAGAAAAACATGTAACAAAATCTAAACCCATTATAGTTATTTCTAGTATGAACTTTTGCCTGATTTACAAGAATTGTGTAGACTTGAAACAACATGTTCATCTTTATTACCATGGGTAATGAAAGTGTCTGTAAATCAAGATAATACAGGAAGAAGAAAAGAGGAGAGATGAAGCATGACAGAATTCTGCTGTCTTTGTTTGTCTCTGGGTACAATGATATCTGAACCTACATTTCTTCCAGTTGTAGAAGCCAATGGACTCTTCATCTTTCTTTATAAGACATATTAGTTGAATTTTGTACTGACAAATCTATACTCTTCATTACCATTGAATGCAGTTGTATTTAGATAAGTAAAGGTTAAAATATAGGGGATATTAAGAAATATAATTGGTTTAAATAATTCAAGTAAGCATACTTAAAGAAATTTGCTGTTACACATATGTTGGTTTAAATGAAATAAAAAGAAGTCCTCTCTTTTCTGTAACTACTTGATTTGTGCATATTTATATTGGTACATATTAATTATACAGAGTGGTGAGTTTCATTTGGGCATATTCATTGACACATATAACTTAATTTGATCAGTTTCACTCCCCATACTTATTTTTTAATGCACCCAAGATATTAGTCTCTACAACAAAACCTCATAAAATGAAACAAGATTCCAAGTAGTTATGCACTCCTTAAGTGGGTACAGATGATCTGATGGAAAGCAAAATACTTGTCTGGTAGCAGAGTGTTCCCACAGGAAAGTTATAGTGAAAAATCATTCTGTGATACATTCTGAACTGCATGCACACTTGCCCCCCATTGATTCAATTTAAAACTAAAATGAAAAGATCTCCAGATAACTATAACAACTTGAAGAAAAAGGAAAATCTGGTATTTTTCCATGAAAAAAATAAATAAATGCTTGGCAGTTAGTCTATCTCAGTATATGGGGGAGTAATGAAAGCTATATATAAAATCTCAAATTTCAGTTTCTGTGAAGTTTGTATTATTTATTGATTTGAGATATTATGAATAACAAAATGAAAGCATACATTCTGGATAAATGTATGAGGAACCAAGAGGGAAAAGTTATATAATCAATGATTAAGAAATAGAATTTTGTATAGAGAGCAATTAGCTCCTAAAACATACATTTAGGTAACCAAATGATAATTTATTTGACTTTTTAAAGTATTAATTTTCTGCATTGAAGATGGCTCCTGAGGAAATACATGAAGTTAATCAAGTTAACAAGAGAAATAAAATAAATTCATTTTCAAATTTCTTGTGAATTAAAGAGCAAACGAGTTAACCATAAACCTTCACCCTTCTGGGAAACTGAACTGCTCTGTTGTAAATTTGCTTCTGCTTTACCTACATAGAATAAATGTTTGTATCATTATATATAGCTCAAATTAATGAAAATTAATGCTTTTGGTTCATTATTAGTTTATATGAGTCTTGTTTCATAGTCTACCATGAAAATTCTTTTTATTTCTTATCAAATTTAAAGAACTTCTAGCTTAGAGCAGATGTAAGAATCACATCATCAAAAGCTGAGCCTATCTGTCACCACAGGAGGTCATCTGGTTTCATTATTTATTTTGCTGAAATGTGTGGGATTTAGAACTTGAAATCCTCCATACATATTTACAGTTGTAATCATATTTATAGTTGGAGTCATATTTATACTTTTTCATTACTTTTTACATTAAGCACAACTCTAGGGCTGGTAACAAAAGGATTCCTTTCTCTGAAATACAGATGTATATTTTTAATATTTCCAATAGAGGAATTTAAACCAGAGTTATAAAAGGACCTGTTACATATGATGCAGGGTTTTGTTTTTTTTCTTTGATGTTTTCCTTTAAAGAGGCTTTATCATTAAGCAAAACCACCCATCTCTATCCACATCCATTCATTTCTCTAAGCTCATGTGATGAACCTGTAGCACCATAGCTACAGTTTTTAAGATAGCTTTCAGTGCATGAATACATTGTTGAGTAGGTAGTATTGAATTCACGTAAACACTATTATAAAAGTTATTCCAAGTTGTGTATAATGTTCATATTTGGTTATTTCTCTGATGAGTATCCATAATTCCAATGATAGCATTTAACCTTGCAAGATTGGCACTAATAAGTAAATAAAAGATACTTATAAAGAGAAATAATCTTACTCTATAAACTAAGTGTAAGCTAAATAGTATTCTCTGTATACCATTAAATCAAATTTGTCTTGTTGCACATCTCTCATGCTGGTAAGAATGTCATCTAATCATTCTTGTGGCATCTTTAACTTTTCATGTTCTAATTAGGTGATACTCCAAAATGAGATAACTAGTTCTTCAGTGTTTATCATTGGTTTCTTTTCTTTCTTTCTTTCTTCTTCTTCTTTTTCTTCTTCTCTCTCTTTTTTTTTTTTTTTTGGTCTAACCCAGCAGTGTTCCATTGATATCTGCCAGCTCTGTACTGTCATGTTGTATGTGGGCTATAGAAATCATTGTATTCAGGGCTTATTTATTCCCTTTAGAGAAACCATTTTTGTACTTGAAAATTATCAGTTCTTTCACTCTTATTTCATGTGGTTTGGACAAAGGTATATTTATCCTCAAGACCCAGAAATACACATATTACCTATATCTGAGCAGTCAGTCTGTCACATTCCTTTGGCTACAGTGATTGGCTTGCAGACAAACATGTGGCATGTTCAGGCCCAGTGGAATGAGAGAAGCCTTATGGAGGGGAGGGGAGGGGAGGTGTTGGATAAAAGCATTATACTCTTTCATTTAAAATATGAAGCTTAGGGCATGTATAGTTTGAGCTTCTAGAGCTCTTTTAAACCAAGAGCAGGGAGCTTGCTGGAGAACAGCAGTGATGTTAAGATAAGTAGAGGTGAAAGAGAAAGGGAAATTGAAACGTGGGACAGTATTTCAACCACTGATCAAATAACTCCTGGAATTTTTACTCACATAAGCCAGTAGATTACCTTTCTGTTCCAGACTTTATATCTGTCCTTCTGTGTTTGTAACAAACAGCCCCTCCCTAGATATATACCTTTCTCTACAAAGATTGAGTTACTCTTGGATCCATGCGCTATGCTTACATACTTGCTGTCTGTGAATTTAGAATTTTGTCTTCCATTTTATAATCCATTTTCTTTCCCTTTTGCTTCTAAAAAGTAATCTTTGTCTCCAAACACTGCCAGTGCCATCTAAATGGAATCTTTTTTTCTGGTTTAGAGCCCAGGGATATTGAGCTTACTTGCCTCCCAGAATCAGGAAGATACATCTGGGAATGGCTTGACTTATTTTGAACTTCACATCTCAAACTGTCAACACTCCTGTTGGCCTGTTTCAGCCCCTAGTTAAAACAATCTTTTACAAAAAAAAGTATCTTAACATATTTTACTTCTGAAGCTCTGTATTCCACAAAAATCCCTAGATTTTATAAGTATGCCTTCATTGGTGTAGGGCAGTAAGAATGACATACGAGAGAAAGAAAGGAAAAATATGCCGATTTAATATTTCTGTGTTATGTTGATTCACTAATGTTTTTAGATGTCAATCAATTAATCAATGACTGAACTTTTGCTGGTATATCACATGTTTATGCATAATTTTATTATATCTGAGGAGGCCAACCTGTGTGTTGATCTGAGAAGGTCAACCTATGGGTAATCCCACAGTTTATTGTGCTCACCCTTAACTGATCAAAGATTTCTGTCTTGTCTGAAGAAGAATGGGGATGATTACAGAAAAATTTCAATGAATAACAATAACTATTCATTTTTTCCAACAAAATGTGGATATAATTTTAAATTAGGACTCCCAAAAGATCTGGATATGTGTTAGTACAACAAGTATCTCTTGAAGATGTGTTTGCATACTAGATCAGGATTACCTTGACAGGAACAGGGAAGGGGAGGAAATCATGCAGGATACCATAGAATAATGGGAGATCTGTGTGTGTGTGTGTGTGTGTGTGTGTGTCTTGCTAAAAATGTCATAACAAAACATCATGGGCTGAGTAGTTTAAATACCAGAAATTTATTTTCCCTCTCTATTTTCTGGCATGCAGAAGTCTGAGATTAAGGTTCAGGCAGGGTTGATTGCTCTGAGGCCTTTCTCCTTGGCTTGAGGAGGGACATCTTCTCCCTTTGTCTTTTCATGTTCCTTCCTCTCTGCCACATATGTCTGTGCCCAAATTTCCTTCTGTAAGGACACTAGTCATACTGGATAAAGGCCCAACTTAAAAGACCTAATTTTAACACAATGGCCACTTTGAAGACCTTATTTTCAAATATGGTTAGATGTATAGGTACCTCACATTACGACTTCCATGTATAAATTTTGGTTGGACAAAATTCAGCCAACAACATTCTCCTACTCTGCTCTTTGATCCATTTGTTGTGTCACAAACTGCATACTGCATTCCTACTAGGACCTTCTCAGTATATGTTCATAGCTAATTTTAGAAAGGAAAAAAGATGTACAGTGTGAATGCATTTTTAAAAAAATCAATGTAGCTTCTTGTTTCAATAAAGTTACAATTTTGGGAAAAAGTATGAAATCAAATGAGAACTTAGTGGTCTCTTTCTGGAGTAAATCTATTTGTTGAGCACATGTTATACTAATCTATGTCAGTGAATATGGTTGATCTTGCATTTCTGGTGTCACCAGCATTAAATGACTAGTTCTGCCGTCACTGTTGTTTATAAAGGGGGCCATCAGTTAGAAACTGTTGAATCAATGACAGAGCAAAAAACGGTTGATCACTCTGATATTTTGGTGTTGTATCTATTTCTTTTCTTAGAAGTAACGAACTACCTTTTAATAAAGCATGGTGAAGGAGAAAGATGTTTATTAGCTGAGATATGAAGAAATGTATAAGAAAATAGAATATGTATTCTTCACAGGTATGATGTGAGTGGAACATCATGATCAATCACAAATTTCCTCTGGTTATGCCACAGTTAACAGTCTTATATTTTAAATTAGACCTTATTCTTTAGCATAAAATAAAGAATTTTGATTATTGTTCTCAATACTTTGTGTCCTTCCCCTCACCCCTGCCACATTCCGGTGAAAGTTACAATTAGATACACTCATTCCAGTTAAAGATATATTTATTAAAAAGTAATATAAATTGTATAGTACTTTAGACATATTATTCATTAAAGCTCCTACATAAGTTGCATGTGGTTGGTATGATTATACTAACTTTAAAAGAGAAGAACACTGAGGCTTTGGGAGTTTAATATCCTGACCAAGTTCACATGCCAAAAAAAGTGGCAAAAGCTGAATTTGAAACCAGTTTGGTTTGGTTGCTGTTTTAGTCAACTTACGTCACTGTGAACAAACTATCTGACAAGACAACTTAGAGGAGGAAGTTTATTTGGCTCATGATTTCAAAATTTAGTCCATCCTGTGTTGACACCACTGCTCTGGACCCAAGGTGAGGAAGAACAACATGGAGGAAGGTTGTGGTGGAGGTATACCACTCCCTTTATGGGATCCAGGAAACAGGGGTGGTGGGAGCCATAAGGAAGATGAACCCTTCTAAAGCATGTCCCGGGGATCCATCTCCTCCAGCCATGCCCCACCTGCCTTCCATTATCACCCAGTTAGTCCATTTAAGCTAGGATAGACTGATTCAATTATAGCTTTCACAATCAATTTATTTCACTTCTGAATATTTCTGCATTAACACTCTTGGGGACACCTCATATTTAAACCATACATTCTACCCCTGGTCCCTCAAGGCCATGCCTATCACACAATGCAAAATTTAGTCTATCTCTAAGAATCTGCATATTTCCAGGTTCAAGAATTGCCCAAATGTCCAAAACCTCATCTGCAATTCTTGGCAAGTTACACATATACAATACACACTGTCACAGAGTAAAGTTTTCCATTTCAAAAATGAGGAATGGGGCCATAAAATGAAAGGATGGGGCCACAATATTGAAACCAAACAGGCAAATAGGTCCCATAATCTGCATATAGCATCTAGGACACATGGTGTTGAGATGTGCTCTATAAATGGCTTGGGTAGTTATACTGAGACCCTGAGTTCTAGGCAGTATCTTAATGCCTATTAAATTTTATTTGATGCCTTAGAACTGTTGTAATTAAAAATCAGTTTGCTACTGTGTAAGTCCATTTTACTGTAATAGATGGATATCATAATATTCTGTAGATCATGATAATATAGCTAATTATAGCACCTTATAAAACATTGCACTGTAGTGTCAAGAATCACACACTTTCACTTTTGCTCTGCTTTCAACATTTACATATAACTGAAGACAATACATAGCTACAAAAATAGAACAACTACCCAAAACTTACTTATCTATTGCCTTGAAGTTTTGTAATCATTGAATTTCCAAAATATTCTTATTATTTTTTTCCAGTAAGAAACTTCAAATAAGTTATATACAACTGTGTAGGAGCCAACAAATGTTCTATTATCTGAGATGTAAAGCTTCAGAATCTAAGAGTTCACACAGAGTTCTCAGTCTCATGATGTTCATTGTTTTTTAATAAAAGGAAAAGGACAAAACATCTTTAATTAGAAGTCTATAATGAATCTAGTGAAAAAGCAGACAGAATATTATATATAGTTAATTGGTGCTGTTCCTGAGATAATTTTAAATTCTAGAATATTTTAGGAAAACTTTTTTTTTTAATTTCAGGAAAAAAGAATTGGATATCACATAAAAATCAGAATTGTTTACAACTAATTGCTTAAGAAATTTAACAAAAGTAAAGCATGTACCATCTGTTTAAAGACTATGCCATTCATTGTACCATATGCCAATTCTTGTTACATCTTCAAGTATGGAAAATAAATTTTGTGTTGATTTCTGGCAATATTTCTGTGGCTCAGAGAGCTAACTGATGTCCTGCTGCTAACTGCTCTTGAGTCTGAATTTTTACTTTCTATTCCTAGTGAATCTAAATTATCATTTCTTGACGCATTGACCAATTGCCCACTACCTGCTATTGATTCCAAGAATCAAACAGATATTCTGATAAACTCTTCATGCAGGATATATTTGTTTTTGGAATGAAGCTAGACCAAAGTTTAGCTTTATTGAGGATACTCTCTGGCTCAACAACAAAAGAAAGATAATCTGAAGTCTTGCTTCCTTATTCTATTAACCTTGGGATGAACTGCAAGTCAATGTCATTGTACTCTATATGCATTATTATTTTTAAAAATTTTCCATGGACCCTGACAAACCCATCAGTCTTTTCTCACTTGAAATTCTGAGTTTTTGCTTTTTCTCTGTCACTAACTTATCTCTTGAATCAATGACTCATTAGTTTTCAACTGAAGATCCTCTTAAGGACGATAGTGTGTACCATGCCACCACTGTTTCATAATCAACACACTTCCAAACACTTCAATTCTTGGCAGGATGCATACTTCATCTTCCTAATTTGTCTAAAATTTGAATCTCCCCCTGGATACATTAAGGTTTCAAAATTTACCTTATCCTAATGATGTTATGAAGTATGTTAATTATCTTTTAACCTGAATGTGCTCAATGTTTTATTCGGTTTCAGTGAGTGACAATTATGTATTATTTGCCTAGGTCAGAATTTATAAACTTAACACCTTTGGGTTTTTCTCTTTATACTCTCTCAAAGTCTATCAATCACAGAGTTCTGCAGATTAAATTTCTTTTGTCTGATTTGTTCCCTCTATAGAGCTGCCAATTTAGGTCTTAAAACTTCTTCTGTATTATGGCAATAACCAACTATTTGTTTCTGGATAATATTTGTGATGAGTACATTCCTGATTCTAAAATCTTTATTTTTATATCTGCTTCTGCTTAGTTATTTCTTTATTTAATTTTTTAAAAATTAAGTTTGTGATTAGCCTCCTGGATTTGTGAAGTTCCTTGGTTTTTTCATACTCTGAATTTTAGCCTTCTTCTCATTCTAGGTTTAGTAAAAATCTACTGCCCTAGGTTTGAAACTTATCAGCAGTAACCGAGATTCAGCTATTGAAATCCTGCTCCTAAGTAACCTTCTAAAGCACCAATAGGAAACTTTGCCTTTATGTAACATAATTATAACCATGGACATTTCTGGTATATCACAGTTACTTCTAAACATGGTTTAGTTTTGTATATGGGGATAACTCTTCAGAAAGCATCAACTCCTATAAAAGTCCTTCTCACCAAAATTTCAAGTCATGTTATGTTACTTGAAAACTTCCTTAACTCTCCCAAATTTTATTAGTTCTTTCCTTCTATTGTTTTTTTTTTCCATTAGTGAAAAACAATGGAATGAGAAAGAAGGGGTCTTTGCCTTTAGGAAGCTTTCATTGTTCTAGGGACTAAACTAATTCTAATTAGATATTAGATAAACTAAACTAATTAGATAAAGCTAATTCTTTTAGCTTACAAACCCAAAACTTTATAATAACTCAAACAATATAATTGATTTGTCATTTATTGACAAGTCCCAAACAGGTGTTAACCATCCCCAAACTTAAGTGATACTATTATGGTTTAGATTGAGGTGTCCTCCAAAAGCTCACTTGTGAGACAATGTAAGAAGGTTCAGAGGAGAAATAAATAACTTTCAAATCAACTTTCCCCCCTTTAAAATTGTTCTTGTCAGATCTGGTCACAGCAGTGAAATAGCCGACTAAAACAGATGCTTTTTATCCTCAGTCTTACTAAACTTCACATCAGTGCCTGACACCACTGACTGTTCCCTCCTTTTTGAAACACTCTTGGTATTTAGTTTATACAACAAAAACCCCAATGGCTTGTCTTCTATCATTCTGAATATTCTTTTTCCATCTCCTTTGTAAACTTATTTTCTGCTATCTGGCCATTAAATGTGGGAAATTCTTAAAACAAAACAAAACAAAACAGATATTACCATATAGTTAATGTATGAAATTCACAAAGTGATATACAGATCCAAGTGTTTTTGTCCCAGAAAAATTTCAAAGAACCAATTAAATTGGTTTCTTCAAGACTATAGCAATAAATTCCAAGACCATTTCAATCTAGGATAAAGAATGCATTGAACTCCATGAAATAAAAGAAAAGAAGTGTTTTAAAACAGTACAGTGAGCTATTGGAGAAGCACTGGAGAACAGTGTGTTTTCAGTATGGTTAGGTCAGTATACCTTTCAGTGTGTTTAGGTCATGTACCTTTGCTGTCTGACAGAGTTAAACTAAAGTGGGTGTCAATGTTCCAACACTGACTGAGAGTGAAGGACTCTTATTGATGATTACATTTTAGATGGCTCCCATGTATTTGAGAAATGCATGCTAGATTTACCTCTCCAAAGGGCAGAGAAAGTGCTTGTGCTTGCAATTGCAAGTTTCCTAAAGTGAAGGCCCTTAACAAAGGAGGTCAAAGACATTTTGTCCAGAAGAAATTTGTCTAAATCTAGCTAAAGTTTAGTCAGACCTTAGGGGAATATAAGGCCATTTTACTCAATTCTTGAATTTTGCTATGCTTTATGAACTTAATCAGTCTTGACACAGAATCAAATCCTAACTACATTTCTGTACTAGATTATATTTACCACTCAAGTTGGTATTATTTTAAACATAATTTAATGGGTTATTTCAGATAATATTTATAAAAGGTACTAGGTTTTTAATTTTACACATGAAGACACTTGAAGCATAGAAACATGACATGCAAAAGCACCAAGCATTTCATGAAAAAAATAAAATTTAAGGTTTCCTATATTTTCATATTTTCACAGTATATTTTCATATTCACACAGTAATTATCTTATAAACATTTTCATTTTTATGAAAATTCATTTTCAAATCTATACATGTAAATAAATTTTTTGAATCATCTTTATAAACCTCGATTCTTTGTATTGTCATATGAGTTAATTCTACTGTATATTCCATGTAAGCGATTTACTGCTAAGTTAGAAAACTATGACTCTGGACAAATTGTAATCTAAGATCTCAATAGATTCCTCTTTATCTCTGTCACATAAGTTAGGGGAAATTTATACCTTAATAACATCTTTTGTTTAAATTGTGTTTTAGTATTTATTGACTTTTCTTGTGTATCCTATTATTAGACTTTACAACTACAGTTTAAAGTAAATCAAACAGTTAATATTTCCATTTTGTAGATGGAAACAGCAAGGGACTGAGAAACCTGATAGAGAGAACATAGCTAGCAAATCAGATTGTATTTTCCAAGATGGTCATAACGATCTTCCCATTCCACCTGCTATTCCTGTAAGACAACATTGACACTCCTCCTGCTGGGCCATGCAAGGATCTATGTTCCTTTATTTGAGTCTGTGTAGGCATGTGGTTGGGTTGGAATTGATGCTATCTGACTTCTGAGTTTAGGTTACAGAAAGTAATATTCCTTCTGCCTATGGTTGCACTTAGAACTCAGCTTCCATGCTGTGAGGAAGTTTTGGCCTTGTGAAAAGGTCATGTGTTCATGTTATGGCCAATAACTAGCTTTGGTGCTTAGACTGGTGGGGGAAAGAAGCATTGGAAATGTCCTCATTCAGTTTCTATCTGAGCAACTTTATGAAAAATTAGAAAAGAACCCTACCAACTTTCAGCACTGGCAGTGATGATAACACAGTTGTTGTTTTAAGCTACTACATGTTGAGGTGATATATTCTGCAATAGCAATTGCAAGAGCTAGTAAAGTGGTGTACCTTAGACTATACTTCAGGTCTTCTAAGTACCTGTCCCCATTCTCCTGTGTTCTTTCCCGTTCAGCACTCTGGATAACTTTTCAAAACCCGCAGGGTAAAAGTGTAAAGTGCAAAAATAAGTTTTGCATCAGACAGTTTTGCTATGCTTCTTGCAGCTTTGCAGCCAAATACTATTCAGTGGTTTGATGAATAAATGAGTAATGTAAAGAACTGGAAATGTTTCCCTCTATTCTTATAGTAACAATCTTTGACTGTGGGCAAGTCATTTAACTTCTCTTCTTCAACATTAAAATGAAACATGTTGTATACTTCCAACAACCCCCTCAGGTGAGACTTCTACAAGAAAATTAACTAAAAGCAACTCTGGCATGCTTCGGAAACATTTAAATTTTGTAGCATCTTTGGAGAGACTGCAGAGCCCCTGAAGATAGTCCTTAATTTTATGTACTTTTAATTCCCACTTGCATGCTGAGTAGTAAGGACAAAACTAAAATATTCTTAAGAAGCTGTAAAGATTTAGTAAAGTCCTCAGGAGTATATAATTTTTATCTTTATTCTTATTGCCTCAATCTGTTATTAATTAAACCATAAGAACCAGATCTTTAAAAACAACAAAAGATTAAAAAATCTATAACAACAGAATATTTATAGTTGCTAATTAACAATGCCCCAAAGTAATTAGTACATTTACAACACCTTTTGTTACATTTTAAAATCATGAAGATTAAATCATGTTTGGGATGTATTTTTATTTTTATTTTATTTATTTATTTATTTATTTTGAACTTCAGAATTTATTTAAACAGGAAACCTGTAGGTTTGAACAAGAGGGGAAAAGGAAGGTAAAAAATAGCATCTCCAGGAAAACAGCCCAAAAGGCACAGGGTGCCTGTTGTGCCCTCCCAAACAGTAAAGCAGGTATGAGGAGCCCAAAGACCTCATGCCTACCCAATGAGGCTCTGCACATGCTTTAGACTACCGAACTTTAAGCTTCACTGTAAAAACACACTTGAAATGTGTATCAAAATCACCAGCCAAAATAGCTTTTCAAAGCTGAAGGCTCAAAGCCCAAGTTTAGACACCTTCACAGTGTGGAATGTCTGCAACCTTGTGTCCCTGTAGGAGGAATAGCAGTGTCCACCAAGTGGTGTCTCTGTACTTGGGCCACTGACCACAGAAACCACCCCAGGAAGGCTGATAGGCGCTGAGTGACAGCAAAAAGGCACATGTCCCTGTTCAAGCTGCTCATTCCTGGGTGGTTCTTAGTGTTCTACTTACGTAATCAAGATAATCAACTGAACTTATCAATGTTCTGGGATGAAAATGGAAGAGCACTTATTACAGAACTTTTGTTTTCATATTTAGTAATTTAAAAACTCACTGGATTTTGTAAAAATTTCTTCCAACAGGTTACTGAATCTACAAAACAGAATTTCACCAAGAAGGACTGCACATAAACCACAAAAGCAACTCATGGACAAGAGCTGCTCTTATTGCAGGTGGCCAATAACACTGTTTTAGGTCATGAAATTAGTATCTCATGATAAATATTCTGAGTGAAGACTGCATAGTTTGGGGCACAATTGCACATTCAGATGAAGCACTGCTGATCAGGGCACACGGAGCTGGGAGCTGGAAGCATCCAGAGGTCCTTAAGACTTCTCCTCCTCATCTTTAATTTCGGAAATTCTGTCTATAGATTTAAGGATTTCAGCCACAAAATTCAATGTTTCAGCTCCAGAAACCAGCTGCCTTTATGGAGGCATGTGCACTGTTCATGACAACACGGAGATTCTGTAAGGCCACGTCAGTATTTTGCTTTACCACCGTCAGGCTGGCACCCTGGCCTGACCTCAGGGCTTCATTCTCGCGCTTGAAGTTGGAGACCTGTGCCTGGAGCAAGTTTATTTCCTGTTTCAGCTTTATGACGTGATTTTCTGCCTTTACAGCCCGTTTCGTCATCAGCTCCAGGTTCTGCTCCACCTGCTGGACCACTGACTCCAGGTCATGGTAGTCACTCTCCTCCTTGATCATCTTTGCTTCTAGCTTCCGCTCAAGCGTCCTTACCATTTCTGTTTGAGTTTCAGAGAAGCTCTGAACCTCATTCAGCTTTCTTCTTAGCTTAGAATTTTCATCTTTCAGTGCTTCATAACTTATCTGCAGTGTCCGCAGGTGTCTGTCTCCCAGAGACTCCCCGTGAGTTGTAAACTCTGCACTAGGACTCCCTGCTGGAGATGCCAGAGAGATGCGTGAATCTGTGTCACTCAGTGTCCAGGGGGGCAGAGACTCGGGCCCCGCCAGCTCCGATGGGGTGGAAAAAAAGGAAAGGTATGTGCCACAGGGTGATGTGCTGGCCGTGGCCCTGGAGGAGTGAGTCTTTTCCACAGCAGATGGTAAATAGGCCCCATTCCACCCACTGTCTTCATCTTCCTCCTCCTCATCCACGATGTCGCCAGCCCCTGTGGGGTCTTCAAAAAATGGCTGCTGATATTCCAGGCCATACCCCACAGTCTGGGGGGTGGGAGAGCTGTGGTCCAGTCCCAAGGAGTGCCTTGAGGCTTCCTTTGGATAAATTCTGCTATTGGTCGTGTCATCTTTCGTCAGACCAAGGTTCTTGGTTTTCAGAAACTCTTTAAAGGAGAATGGATTTGCCTCTTCAAGGTCTTCCAGTTTGTCATCTCCAAAATGGGTCTCGTGAGCTCCTGCTGGGCCTTGCTTAGTACATTTCCCTTTTCCATAGCCAAAATCGTCGGGAACGACGAGGCTCCGGGCCCGGGACAGCGGGGGCACACCCGGGCGGCGCGCGTAGCCCGAAATCGCCGCGGCGGCCTAGCCGGGCTGCGACCCCACGGCCCGCCACCGCGTCGCTGCCGCCGCTCCCATTCTCTGGCCGCCGCTTCCTGGGATGTATTTTTAAATAACAGAATATACAGAAAGAGTGTTGTTCAAATTTCAGTGGCATTAAATTCAAATGGCCTTTACACTCTGCAGAAGATGTGTTCTATATTATGCTGGTGGAGGTATGGATATTTCAAGAAAGGCTTTATTCTCCCACCAAAAAAAATAGTTAATAAATAGGTTTCTTACACTGGCTTGCATTTCTGCCACAAAGGAGAATGTGTGGTGGTGACCTTTGTGAATGAATCATCCAAAATATTCAGATAAATCAATTTGAACCACTTTCCTCCTTAATGTTGTTAAGTGACTTTCTATTTCAACTCAAATTAACTCCACATATCTTACTCAGGTATGCAAGTCCCTCCATGATCTGATCTCCATTCTTTTGTAGAATCTTACCTCCCCACTCTTCCTCCTGTTGTGTTGTGCTTTCAGTAGCTAACCATCTCTCTCATTGTGGCCACAGCTCTTTCTGTCCCTTCTGCATGTAATGCACCTGTTTAAGTGACTCAGTTCCTACTCAAACACTGCTTACTCGTAAAGGCCTTTCCTTTCTGCCTTACAAGAGTTGCAATGATTGGGTGGGGCTGGTGTTATAGCTCAGCGTTAGAGTGCTTGCCTCACACTTGTGAGGTGCTGGGTTCGATCCTCAGCACCACATAAAAAGATAAATAAAATAAATAAGGATATTGTGTTCATTTTTAAAAATCTTAAAAAACAGAGTTGTAATGATTAAATCAATGACTGCATTGTTTCTAAAAGCAAATCTTTTGGAAATTGCCTGACAGTCCATACATGTTAGTTTCCTTTTTCACCTGATCATTATTTTGAACAATTCTAAGAGTGCAAAAGACTAGAGGGAAAATTTACCTAAATTGAAGAGAAATTTGGCAACCAAACTGTTTAAAAATCCAAATTTACACTTTTTCATATTATATTATTTTCTGGTTCTGCTCATTGCCTTATGTATATCATTTTATTTAATTCTTAAAAGATAACTGGAGAAATTACTATTAATGTCCTCATTTTAACATTGTGGAGTTGGAAGCACAGGTCATACAGTTAAGATGTGATAGAGCAAGGATTTTAATATTAGCAGTTTGAGATCTAGAATCCTTTTCAATCATTAAGTCAGACTCACATTATAATTAAATAAACAAATAATCCATATAGATAATGGAAATATGACATAATCTAGGTATAACCTAGAGGTGAATTATTTAATATTTTTATATATGAGAATTTCTAATTCTTATTAAATGAAAAATGTCTGGCATTTTCTTCTTCTATTATATATTTTTAAAATGCATATATGGATAATTATTATTTTCTCAAGACATAAAATAATAAAAAACTACTAATAATTGGAATTTCAATAATTCCCAGCTTATTTGATATAAAATATTCATATTAGAATCATATGAATATAGGGCAGTATACAATTTAGAATATTTAAATAAAAAGCAAAATGCCTTACATGTAGTAGGTAATCTTAGTAAGTATGAATATTCTCTTTCTTGGCTTAGTCCCTCTTTACAACTATTTCTTTGGAACAAGACCATCTCCATTTATTTGCCATATTTCTTTATTAAATTGTTCTAAGTAGAGTTATGTAACATGTTTATAATATCACTATACAGATTTAGATATGAAGTCTGTATTTAATATGAAAGAATGTGAATGGCTTTTATAGTACAATGTGAAAGATTTGGCAGCTTATACATGTGTGTAAATAGTTGAACACCTCAAAGTCATGGAGCTATGTCTTGATTCCCCAGTTCTCCCAGTAAAAGGAAGTGATTAATGGCTCCCTCTGTACTTCTGTGGTGAGCCTGAGGTAACAGGACACATTCCTAATTATGTGATATTGTAACTGCTGATCCTTGCTTACACATATGTTGCCCTATGATATTCGTATTCACTCATATGCAACTACAGCATAATTTTTTAGTTATCTACTGCTCTGTAACAAGCCAACCCAAATGCAGTGACTTAAAATCACAACCATTTTACTTGGTCTGTGATTCTTTATTCAGAAATTTGAGCAGGAAACAGTGGGAACAACACATCTTGCTCTCTGATGTTTAGAATGTCAGATGTGATACCTGGAACAAGAAGGGGTTGGCTGCCATAAATTGATTGATGCCTTATATCTGAGGATTTGGTCTTAACAGTTGATAGGTTCTCCATCAAGTCTCTTTTCCAAGTAGCTAGTTGATGGTTTTGCACAATTCTCAGAATCCCAAGAGGGTGCATTGCATGAGGACTAGAGTATAAGTGTCTACCCAGTGACTGTTTATGTTATACTTTCTAATGACTCCATGGCCAAAGAAAGTCACATAGTCAATTCAGAGTCAGTGGGAGGAGACTGTATAAGAAGTGTTATTATGGCTTGGACTTGAAAGGTGTCCCCAAAGTTGATATGTTGAAGACTTAGTTCCTAACGCAGCATGGCCAGAGGTAGGGCTTTGGGGATATGATTATATTGTGAGGACTTTATCCTCATTATTGAATTTATCAACTGATAGCTGAATAAATGGTACCTTTCTCTGTCTCTTTGTGTTTCTCAGAGGGTATGAAATGAGCAGTTTCCCTTTACTATGCACTTCTGCAATAATGTTCTGTTTCATCTTAGGCCCAGAGAAATGGAGCTGGTTGACCATGGGTTGAAATCTCTGAAACCATAATCAAAATAAATTTATGTCAGGTGCTTTGATCACAGCCATGAACAGTTGACTAATACATATGTGAATACTGCAAGATATGGATTTTCAGCAATAGCTTATATAACTGTTGTACTGTAGTACTTTCTTTGATGTCTATAAATCCACACAGTCCTTCATATGCAAAATACTCTGTCCCTCTCCAAATACTTTATATCATATTTCAAGTTCAGGGTCATATCATTTGAATTCTGTACAAGTGAAACAGATGATCCTTCAGTGAAGTCCTTCAGTGAAACTCCTCATAAAAGACTTCACAATCCAGACATCTGTCAATTAAAGAAGGACTTATCAATCTTCACACACCTAGTATATAATGATGCAATAGTAATAGGAAAACTGCAATATACTAGGTATTACATCTACTGCCACAGTTGTGCTAGGATAGTGGGATAGGTTGCCAAGGGACCAAAGAAGACACCCAGAGATGGGATCTAAAATATAAAGTTTATCAAGAAGTGCTTAATGCAATGGTGACATGCTGAACAGGTGTCTTGCCAGGAAGGTCAGTGGTGGTGGGCTGGGCAGATGTACTTATGCTTCATACAGTGCCTCTGGTTCCTTGCTGGAAACTAATGCCCTCTTTCCTTGTCCACACTTTGTCTGAAGAGGTCACTGGGATGATCAATTCCCTCTTTATGGCACTCTCATCTGCACCAGTTATTGCATGTGGTTACTGTGGAGGTGGCAGTTATAGATTAGGTTACACAAGCAACATCACTTTAGCTTGCTTTGTCCCAAGGACCAGCTGTTCTGGTGTGCAGGCAATAAGGTAGCTTTCTACCAATAACAAACTTGCCCTAATTTCCAGCATATGTGAGGAAAAGCTGGTGTCCTAGTTTATCTGGACAGTCCAGGCCTATGTCTGCTCTTTGTTCTCTTTACTTGGTTGGGCTCTTGTGAATAAGGGGGTATTACAGGGACATGGAATTTTTCTGTCCTACTTTTCTTTCAGGACGATACACAAACCTATTGAAAAAGTGGGGAACACATCGAATATAACCACCCTGGGCCCATAACAATTCTGAAATTTATCTGGCCTCCTGTTAGGTATCCCTATTCAGGAAGCAGGAAATAGTCCTTCACTGGGGTTAGGAGGGTAGTGGTTTTCCCTGTTTATGGTTTTCTTCCCTCTGTGTCTGCCTTTTTTGTTCATAAGCATTGGTTGGTGCATGCCAGCCTTGTCCTAGCTTCTCAGTTCCAAGGTTGAAGTCAGTTTAGACTTTTGTTATAGCAATGTCTCACTTCTGGTATCAATTTCTTTTATAATTATCTTTTGTTACATAACAAACCAAACCAAAACCTCAGTTATCTTTTGGTACGTAGTAAACTACTGCAAAAACTTACTAGTTTAAAACAAGAATCATTTTTACTTGTTAACAGTTCTGTAGGTTAGACTATCAGGGGACAAAGAAGACAATTGAGTAGCTGCTTCATGTCTATAGCCTAAACTGCTATAGCAAGGACTGTTGGGGCTGATTAAAACAGGTCTAATGAGATCATAACATTACCTGGGGTCTTGGATCTGGATATCAGTTTAATTTTTCGGTTCCTTTCGATGGACAGTGGTTTCAGAGATCCAAGAGGTAGCATTTCAAGGGGACCAATTTCAAGTGCAAGCACTTACCAAGCCTTTACTCATGTCACATTACTAATATCCCCTAACCATGAAAACCTCATGGCCAAGCTCAGAATCATTATGAAAGAGGATTATGCAAGAGAGTAAATACTGTTAGGTGTGGCTTGAGCCACATCCCCAGCCCCATATGACACATACTTTCTTAAAGTCCTTACTTTTCTCTTTTCTGTCCTTGTTACAAAATGTACTCTGTCTTCAGAATTCCAATACAAAAACTGTTAAAGGGCCATTTTATACTAGACATATTTGAGGATTAATCATTCATACTGAGTTATGTACATACCTGATTAAAGTGTTCAGTTGTAGGTGACTTATGGCTCAACATTTAATTATGCATATAAGAAGTTGCAAAGTGCTTCACACAACTGAAAAGATGAGAAACCTGGCAAAAGGAACAGAAAATAATGCTTAAATACCAGTTCTGTGTTACAGAAGAAGGCTCAATTTTCCTGGCATGTAAAAAGATGATTCTAAAATAAAAGCTTATGTGCCCACAGAGAATATTTCCTGAGATAAAATCTTGTCTATTTTTTATGGTGGTTTCTATGCTTAAAAAATATGAAACAATGTGCTTTCTTCACTATAAAGAACTTTAAGATATTAATATTCATTTGAATTTTACATGATAATTTAAAAATAGGTTTATTCTTATAGTCTCTAAATTGCTAACTATGTGATCTCTATAGGAACATTAGATAGTTGTACAATTTGCTTCTGGACCAAAGCTTAGGTGCTAATTAATTTAACAAGAAATAATTAAAATAAATGCAGACCAAGAGTCATGAAAGAGTATTTAAAAGCCTAATAAGAATAATAATGGTTAATCATTATTAACTTCAATTTAACTTTTACTAAGTGTTAGTGCCTTATTCCAAGTTCTGTTAATATAGCCGTAATTATTTTACTGATTAAAGGAAAGCAATTAAATTAAAGACTTTTGAGGGAAAGTCATTGTATAGGATGTTAAAAATATATATTTAACTATTAGTGGGTTGGCAGTCATTTCAGATTAAAAGAATTGAGTGATTCCAAATGTGGAAATTTATTTTTAGAAATTATTAGAGGTCTGCAGAAGTATTTACAAGTAAGAATGTCTATACATCATTATTTACAAAACCCAGACAGTTAAATACTAGACATCATGAAAGTCATATTTGTTGTTGAGTTATTTAAAGAATGCAATGCTATGTATTTCAAAATGAAGGGTTTCAAGTAACAGCATGGAATAGTTCTGATTATTGATGATTAAGAGAAGAAAGAAGACAATGAAACTCTGTGTGTGTGTGTGTGTGTGTGTGTGTGTATAGTATAAGTCTAATTTGTTCAGTGAAATTTAGTAATATAAATAGGGTAGACTTTGGATATATAGACACTGAGTGTTTACCAGTGGCTATCTTTCGATGATGGCAAATAGGTGCAAGTCCTTTTTACTTTTGTGTTTATGTTTCTTTTATTGTTCATATTTTTTCAAAAGGATATATCATTATAATGATCACAAAATGCTATTTCTAAAAATAGGTTGGAAATTATGATTGTATGTTAAAATTATAAATTGTTTTCATTAGTAAATACATTTTATTATTTTTTCATCTAGCTCTTCTAAAACTTAAAAACATTTGTATGCAGTAATTTATTACAGGAAAAACATTGTGTTTTTCTGATAAATATTCTCTAATTAATATAGACTATTTTCCCCACATTTTAGAGCAATGAGGCTCCCTGTACTTCAATTTTCTTGTCCAAAAAATGGAAATTATAATGGTATTTACATGACAGGATGATGGTGAACATAATGTTTGTTAGGACGATTACAATTGCCTCCAGACTGCTGTTCAGGACAATGACATTTTTTTTTTATCTTTAGGGTCTCTAAAACTATCATAATGCATTGAGTATAATTACACAGATATGTTCTACTTGTATGTAAGCACATGAATTATTGTAGGTCCAGGAAGGGTTTAAATGTTAGGTATTTCTGACTTTGTAGATAGATACCTGATAGATTAATGGAGATTGTACTCTAAAAATGGATTTTAGGATACTTTAAGTTTGTGATTCTGTTATATGCAAGAATGAATTTCCAAATTACTAGTGAATTTAAGCCTATGTTTTTAATTACTTACATGCGCACTAACAACTTCTAAATGTCCAATCAGAATTTCCTTTTCTCTTCCAGGGACCAACATTTCATGATTCTCTTGGAAGTTTCTTCAGGTCCATCTGTTTGCTCAAGTGTAACCTGTTCAGAACTGACTTTTTTCCTTAAATATTTTCTTTTCTATATGGATAAATAACATACCAGGCATCTTCTAAGATATGCTAGGGGCTTGAAAAATCATGGCATTTTCTGCTCTTTGTAATGTTTTTCATGCAATTATTTAAATAAACTGGAATTTTTTTTACCCTTTTCTCTCTCTGCTATATTACTCTGTCCACTTTTGTATTCCTCTTCCTTGACTTTTTATTTTTCCTGTGATCTATGGAATCGAATTTAAATTCCTTAGTATAACATCCAAGGATTTTTAAAGCTAAGAACCTTTTTTTCCCTTATCCTATAAAAGGTAAATCTAAGCTCTATAAGTTTGCTCTCTTTATATTTCAGGAATATTGACTAGTTTTAGCCTTCAAACATGCCACCTGTACTCTGGTCTTTCAAGATTGCCCACTAGGGACGTCTTTGTTCTGGTTTCTTAGCAAAACTCCATTCACTTATCAAATGTGAGCTCAGGTGTTACCTCTTGAACATTTTCTGCCCCACTCAGCTGACAATGTGATCAGCACACTTTGTGTATACTCCTTTCTTCTTAGGATTTATCACTAAATATTGTAAATGGCAGCTCATTTATGTGTGTTTCCAATCAGATTTGTGAACTGTGACCACATATTCATATCCACACATCAGCAGAGAGCATATTCAAGTCTCTGACAAAGGGATTTAATAAGTATGTCTTGAATAGGATATTCCCAGTCAGATAAGCATTGGATTCAATAACTAAATAATGATCTTCCTTTCTCAGTGAGCTCAGGAAAGTGCTAATCTCCCCACATGATGCCTAATATCTACTTTTTCTAGACTATAGTGAGACCTCTCTTGGGAAGCCCTTCTGGCACTATCATCATTTTCTGAAAAATTGCATATCAACTTCACAACAGGGAACAAGACTATAATGACAATCACAAGAAGATAAATAAAGGAAGGCCTATTATTTATCCACACATAGTATATATACATTCACACTAAATTTTCAATGCTTGTAATGTTGCAATTCTTGCACATTATAACGAAATCTTGTAGAAGAAAAGTACTTTTGAAATTTTGATGGACTTGGTTTTCGTGGTTATGTAGTTCTCTAGTTTTGCTAACATTTGCCATTGGTAGCTCCTGAAAACACTGCCAGAGCCAGCTCCCATAGTAGATGCCTTAATCTTGATGCAAGGTGAGGGTTTTAAGAAACTCAGCTGAATCAGCTGGAAAGCTTATGGTTAACCATAAGCATTGGGTTGACCATAAGTTTTCCCAACAATTCTCTTGGGAATTGTTGTCTTTCCTGATTTGTAGTTCATGTCCATTCATGCCCAAATAATTTTTGTTTATGTTCCTTCATCAGGAAACCTTAATTCCAGAAAGTGGGAAAATACTTTGGAAATGAAAATCAAAGATTTTTAATTTTAACAATGTAGACAGTAAAATGAAAATTTGCAAGATTAATGTAAAAAAGGCTATGTTGATCAGTGTAATGCAGATGAAATGGAAGGAGGGAAAGGTATGGATTTATTGAGTAAACAATACACATTAATCAGGAAGTATTATAATTAAATTATGCTCGGCAAGTGTTGCAGTATTTAGTAGATATATTTAAATCAAGATTTTTTTTTCCCTTTGTGATTACACTGAACTCTTCTGTCTCATGTCAAATTGACTTTTGAACCAGGATTTCTTTGTGACTATAATGTCTGGTGCTAAAAAGGCAAAACAAATTTTACCCTTATTTTAATAATGAGATACATATAATACAATCATCAATATTAGACTGAGTATAGAATATTTTCTCTACTTCATTCTCGAATTCCCTACTTTAAAAGGATTTGATATGCTGAAGTATTTAGACAATTGCTGAGAACTAAATTGGTTGATTTTCAAGTGTTAGTCACAAATGACTTGTTGATTAAATAGAAATCTTATTCAATGAATAAAAATAACATTGACAAATTCTACCTCTGAATAGGGTCCTGAATTACTCCTTTTCTCTCTTTACAAGATTAGGTAGCTTGCAAAGTTCTTCCTATTGAAAATAAAAATGGTAGAAATTAGGGTGCCATTTTTGTAGTTCATTTGATTATAATGACTTGATTCTGATGATAGCTAATAGACTTACTGTCTTTTCCCTCTGTATAGGGTTATCATCTTTATTATTAGCAACTAATATTATGAAGTCCTATGGATGGCACTGATTGGAAATAATAAAATGTATAGTTTATAACTTATTAAGAGTTACATTCCCTTTTATGTTTAATGTAATAATGTTATCCATTATGCATAAATCAACTATTTGGTAAACATTCAGTAAATATATAGTACATATATTCCAAGTCTCATTTCAGAAATGTTTTGTGAGAAAGATATTAAAATAATATTCTTCTTACTTACTTTAAATAACTAATACACCATCCCATGAACTTTTCAACATTAATAGAATTTAATGGATCAGTATTAAAATTAGTAACAAAAACTATAAACAAATACACATTATTGCATTAAATTTTAGCATGAAGCTATTCTCTTGATGGGATCTGTCAATTCCTCTGATGTTTTACTTCACTATATCTTCATTCAATTTCATTATGATTTGCTTATGTTTATGGAACCTGATTTACGATCACATAAATAATAGTTCACTCACTTACCATTTAGCTTTTACTTTAGTTTTCATTTTAGCCACAATCTGTGAAATGACAACCAAATATTTTCCATTCAGAATAATGAAATAAGAAGAACTAGACATTCAGAATGCACATTTCCCAGATATGTATCATTAAAGTAATTAAATGGGAAGCCATTGAACTTATGCATCTCTCTAATTTCCTGGCTTTCTATCTGAAAATGAAACTCCAGCTAAGCCAATCATAGGCAGCCAACTGGGCATTGGTTATATTGGCTTGGGCATCCTACAGGAATGGTCCAAAACTGAAATTTTGATCAAATAATTTTTTGTTCCTATTCCACATTCACCCCCATAAAACCCTTTTAAACCCCATCCTCATAACCCCTAACCACTTGCTGTGAACTTTTTGGATTCATGAATTACTACGTGTTCAAATAAACCCTTCAAAATTTCAACATGCCAAAGTTTATCTTTCAATGCTATCCATGATAGTACTCTGAGGAATTCCTTACCTCAGTATTTCATAAAGACAACACATAAACATTTGATTATGCCTAAAACTATATTACATACTGAAAAGTAATTATTCAGTTAATAATCATATATGTTTGGCCCTCTATCCACAGTTTCCACATCTGTAGACTTAATCAACAGAAGAACAAATATATTTGGCAAGAGAAAACTGTGTCTGTAGTGATCATGTACATTTTTTTTTCTTTTTTATTACTTCATAAACAAAACACAGCACAATGAGTATTCACATAGTATTTACATTGTATTATAAGTAATTTAGAGATGATTTTAATTGTGTGGTTGGATGTGCATAGGCTACAATGTAAATACTGTAACATCTTTTATAAGGTTCATGAGCATTACAGATTTTGGTATCCTTGGGGTTTTGAACCAGTCTCTAAGGATACTGTACACAGGATTTAATCAACATACAGTAGGATTTTTTTTTGTCATTTCTCTGAGAAGATGTCATTTTATTTCAGATTAAATGATATTTTAATATGCAGATTTAAAAATCTATAAGAATACTCTCTCAAATTTAAGCATAACCGTTATTAAACTTGCAGAGAGATATTAAATGTAAAGATGAGTAAAATTGCTCATGGAAACCACCACGAGATGTCACCTCTTGCCTGTCAGGATGCTATTATTCAACAGGTGAATATTGAGTGCTGCGAGGATGTGGAGAGAGGGAGACCTTCACACTGTTGGTGGGAATGTAGACTGGCACAAGCATTATGGAAAAATCAAATGGGTATTCCTAAAAAAAATTAAAACTAGAAACATCATATACCCAGCAGTCTCACCTCAGGGCACATATCCAAAAGAAAGGAAAGCAGAACCCTCCCTGTTCATTGTGGGGCTGTTCGCAGTGGTCAGGATAGTAAAGCAACCTCAATATCCATCATCAGGCATATGGCCAGAGGAAACGTGGTACACATGCAGTGGGATACTATGCAGCCTTAAAGAATAGGGAAATTCTGTCATCTGCAACAACATAGGTGGAACTGAAAGATATTATGATAAATTAAATAGGACAGGCACTCAAAAGGAAATACTTCATAATGTTACTTTTATGTAAAATCTATAAATCTCATAGAAATAAAGAGTGGAGGGGCTGGGACTGCAGTTCAGAGGTAGGCTTTATGCTCAGCAGCATATGTGAGGCCCTGGCTTCCATCCCCAGCAACCACAGCAACCAACCAAAAGAGAAGAGTAGGAGGTGGTGTCCTGAGGCTGGTGGGAAGAGGGTGGATGGGGACAGGGACGATGCTGACCAAAGGGAATGGAGTTTCAGTCAGCCTGGAGCTGGAAGCTGGAGTGATCTATTACAGAGCCTTGTGACCACAGTTGATAATAATGAGTTGTGTAGTTCACAATTGCTAAAATAGCTTCTAATGTTCTCACCAAAATAAATAAATAAATAAATAAATAAATAAATAAATAAATAATAAAGTAAGATGGTGCTATGCCTTGGATCTGGAATGTCCTCTAAAGGCTCATGTGTGGAAGGTGGGGTCCCCAGTGCAGCACTGTTCAAAGATGGGACCTGTGGGTAGTGACTGGGTCCTGCAGGGTCTAAGCTTATCAATGGATTTGTTCACAGATCGTTTAACAGCTGAATGTCCTATTGGGAGGGGGTGGAAACTATAGGAGGAGGGACCTAGGTGAAGAGAGTGTGCCCGTAGGGACTTTATTCTGTCCATGGCCATTTTCTCTCTCTTTCTGTGCTTCCCAGATACAAAGAGAGGAGCACCAGCACTCTCCCCACCACCATGTTCTGCCTCAGCAGAGGTCCAAAGCAACAGGGAGCCTCTTGATGGTGGACTATAACATACAAAACACTGGGCCAAGATAAATCACTCCTCTTTTAAGTTGATGCTCTCAAGTATTTTGTTATAGCAATGAAAAGTTGACTAACAAGTTGATGATGTGATGGACATGTAGTTATCTTGATTGAATCTTTCTATATGCTAGCACGTCTGAAATCTGCAGGGGAGGAAGGAGACCCTGGGAGGAGTTGATGCTACAGCTTGAATCTGAAGGCCACCTTGAGGCAGAATTCCTTCTTCCTCTGGGGATCCCATCTATTCTTCTTAAGGCCATCAACTGATTGGACCAGGCTCACTCATGGTGGATTCTTAAAAGTTTTTACTCTGAGTAGGCTGTACTCAAAGGTGACCAATATCTAGACTGGTGCTTGACCAAACACCAGGGAACCCCCAAGTAAAATGGAGACACAAAAGTCCACTCCTTGTCAACTTCCCACCCATACACATTTCTTTGTGCTGAATGTCCAAGAGAAGATAATATAGATCATACTTCCACTTGGCAAGACCCACTGTCCAGAATAAAACCAGAAACTCACTAACCCTGTCCCCAGAAGAGGATGCCACATCCATGGTCAGTGTTCGCTGCCCTCTTCCCTATCCTGAAGAGTCATGCACTGCTTAACACTCCGGGAAATCATCACTAAGTGGTCCTGCCTGGTGCACACTCAGGGTGGGCTTCAGCTACATGGTGATGGTATTCTAACAAGGACCCAGACTCTTCTTTGCTTGCAATGTCCAATGGTCCAGTGGGTAACTAACAGCAGATTTAAAGAACTTTGTGTCTCTCCCTGCACTTGGCATGTCTTCTCTGCTCTGATTCACCTTGGGCTGCAGGAGCCAGGATCCTCACCATCTCCTAGCCCCCAGCATGAGCAGCTTTCCTTCCACCAAATCAAGATCACTGCTTCACCAACAGTGCAAACTCTCCTGCTGTGCCCTCGTCCTCCTTCTCCTTTCTGAAACCTCAAAGTGTTTGTCAGTCCCTACAGACACGCCATCCAGAGCCCATGTCATTTGTCTCCCTGGTGCAGTTATGCTGATAGAAAGCCCACCCTGATTTTCACCCTTACTTTTCCATCTGGATTTTGGAGTGAGTGGCTGCATCCAATTTATTGTCCCTAGGCCACATAATCTCATGTGACCTTGTCATACAAGCAGTCTGTGGTGGACCAAAATGTCATGGCATCGTGCGTGGCTATACCGCCATGTAAAGTTAATAACACTTGAACACCAGGACCTAAAGTCCCCACAGCTTTCTCTGTTGTGGTGTGGAGGTCTCAGGTGGGTGGGTTCGCCCCACACCCAGTCAGGTGCTAACCCCTGAGGGACCTCATGCCTGATAAGGCAGCTGCTTCCTCTTCTCTAACAGTCTCCCCACTTCTCTCGTGTCTTCTGGCCCCCCACCGCTTCCAAAATCCGCCTAGAGGAAAACTCTGTGATGCACATGTTTCTACATCTGCTTTCCTCCCCTCGGGTTCCGTCCATTTTCCTGAGGTTGCCCAGACCTTGATGACCGTGCAAACCACACACACATACACTCTGCTGATTTCCATGTCCATGCGCTGGCTCCTGGGAACCTCGGTTGATTCACCACCGTCTGGCTGGAGTGAGCTGCGCCACCTATGCGTGGGCCTCCTGGAATGGTGAAGTCTGGTGCCATTTCAAGATACAGGCCGTCCTTGGCACAGGAGAGGCCCCCAGGGACCAGCCTTCTTGCCCTGTCACTAGTCTTGTGATTGCCCTGGTGGCGGGCGGTCAGGTGTTATTTCTCTCTCTAACTCTTGACCTGGATCTCTGAGGAGGCCAAAAGGGCCTCTCTCGCTTTCTTTCTCTGTCTCTCTCCCTTCCCTTCTCTTTTGCCCCCTCCCTCCTTCCTTTCTGCTTTCCTCCTCCCATAGTTCATGATGGGAGTGCACCTGGCTCCAAAGACTAACTTCCCCATCCCCCAGAAGAGCCGTCCAATGGTCTACAGTAGGATTTTGAGACTTATTTTTTTTTAAATATTTTTTAGTTATAGGTGGATGCAATATCTTTATTTTATTTTTATGTGGTTCTGAGGATCAAATCCAGTGCCTCATGCATGGTAGGTGAGTGCTCTGTCTCTGAGCTACAACCCTAGCCCTTGAGACTTATTTTTAACTTCCATATTAATAGTACATTTGAATGGAGAAAACTTTCATATTCTAGTTTCTTCCTTTAGTGGTTTTAATTTTCACCAGGGTTGCTATAATATTCAAGAATAGAACTTTTAGTCAACTTTCCCTTTGCTTGAACTTCTCTATCCATCCTTTTAGCTAATCTCCTTGGGTCTAAGTATATTTCCTTCATAATTTATTAGTAAGAATGTCCTCTATACCTCAAGGCCTTAATCTCTTCATATCAATGATAAGTAAAATGTCATCCCATTAGCAAATTCTTGTCAGGTTTTTCTTTCTTTTTTATTTACTAATTTTTTGCCCCCAAATGTATTAGCCATTATAACTTGTGGTTGGATTGACAATTCCTCTATTGCCACTAATCTCCATTACATAGAATGTTGATTTGTCAGAGCAGACTCATGCTTATTGTAGATCTGTCATATCATATTTTGCTAATTCTTATTGCATTAGTTTCCTAGGACTACTTTAACAAAGTATCACTAAGTTGGTGGTTTGGAAAGAAATTTACCTCTTTCAGCTCTAGAGATGACAAGTCTGAAATCCTAATGTCTGGAGGGTCATACTTTAAGAAATGCTCAAGTTGGAAATTTATTTCATGCCTCTCTCTTAGCTTCTGGTGTTGCTGCCTGTCCTTGGTATCCTTGGTTGAAGCTGGATAACTTTAATTCTTGTCTGCATTGTCACATGGTAATCTACCCCTATCACATCATCTTATAGGGCCTATGGCCAACAGCCATGTGATTGAGCCAACTTGGAAACAGCTTTTGTAGCAACACTCAAACTTCCTGATGACTGCAGTCCCAACTCATCTTTGACTGTACCTCATGAAAAACACTGATACTGAATCATTCAACTAAATTACTACCGAATTCATGACCCACAGAAACTTGCAGACACTAAATATCATTTTTAACTTGCTAAATTTGGGAATAATATCTTATGCAGTGACAGATAACTAACTGCTCTTAGCTTTTTTTGTGCTGCTGTGACTAAAAGACCTGACAAGAACAATTTTAGAGAAGGAAAAGTTTATTTGGGAGCTCTTTGTTTCAGAGGTCTCAGTCCACACATAGCAGGCTCCATTCGTTGGGGCTCCAGGTGAGGCAGAACATCATGGTGGAAGAATATGGTGGAGGGAGGCAGCTCACATGATGATCAGAAAGCAGAGAGAGACTCCATTCACCAAATATAAAATATGTACCCCAAAGGCATGCTCCCAATGACACACCTCCTCCAGCCATACCCTGTAGGTCTTCAGACACCACTTAGTTAATCCCTATCAGGGGATGAATTCAGTGAATAAGTTAAGGCTCTTATAACCTAATCATTTCTCCTCTAAATATTCTTGCATTGTCTCACATATGAGCTTTTGGGGGACACTTCATACCCAAACTATAACACTAGTATATACTATTAATCTTCCCAAAGTTTTATACTATTTTCTGCTAATTTTATATATATATGGATTCTATTTTCACATTCCCTAAGTGACTTTTAGAATTTGTGGGAAATTCTGAGGGCTTTCGTGTATAATTGAAAAATACCTTCTTCTACTCATTATTTTCTTCACAGTATATCCATGGTATTTCAGCTTTCTGTCTTAATAATCTGAATGTTGTGTCCTCTGGATAACTACCTCTGATTTTATTCTATGTAGATTTCTATTTTATATATGATACTGTGACTGATATATTAATGATTTGTTGGAAGATTGGGGCAACATGGAAGAAATTCCTCAACAGGACTGGAATTAGTCATGAATTTCCTCACTTAGAAGAAACAGGAGCTAAATGCCACTTTCTTTATTTGTGCTATTAAATTATGCCCTGGGTTTCAGTTGTTCTGAGAGACATCATTATTTAGAAATTTTATATTAATGCCATATGCATGCACATATAGTATAACTAAAACTCTTTACTAATATGCTATTCATTTCTCAGCTTCCTTCAGGGATTTGCACATGCAAATAACACTCAAATGATAATTTCTCAGGGGTGCAGTTTCTTTCTAAAACTACTTCTTTGTCCAAAACATCAGCTTCCTTTTATTTCTGTGTCTTAGGCTTAGAGTCATTAGGGATACTAACTTTGCTTAAGATTAAAATAAATCTTTTGATATGGAGAAATAGGATTCTAATCTCAAAACAATTTAAAAGAAAAATCCGGTGGTATTCCAAGTGAAAAAATTCTTAGTTTACAGAGATGAAACTTATATTAGATAGTTACACCACAGCCCATATTTCAAGTTTAAAATTCTGCTGCAGTTTAACCTGCTCTCATTGGAATTGTTCTTTCCATTATGCAGTTTTCATTATATTTTCCATTAGTGAAGGAAAGCAATGACCCAAAGAATCCATGTGTCTAAGACATATAATTTCAGAAAGTACCAACTACATCATTGATTTTCCCTCCCAAATGATGTGCTGCAAAAGAGATTAGGATATAGAAAGAAATTCAGTATATAATAAGAACATCTTTCAGCAATATGAAAAAAATTGACCTCAGATTTTCACTGAGTATATCTTATTAATTTTAAAACAAATTTACCCCAAATAAACACTCACACATTCTCCCCAACCCCTCGTTTTTCTCTATTGGCATTATTTTTTTAAATACGTATATTGATCTATGCAAAATTGTGTTAAGGCTCTTTATTAGTAAATAAAAATACAAGCCGGCTATTTTAAAAGTAGATGAGAAACAATTTTTATATAAACTTACATGAGGGCACACTTGTTTTATTAACATTTTTCACTGATTTCATTGAAATCTACTCTATAGAGTTTCTATGATGTAGGAATTCTTAAGAAGTGGAAGAAGTGATATTTATTATTGATAAATTCTAAAGAACGTCTGATAGAAATATGACAGATAAGGAGTCAATGAAGGAAGGGCCACCAGAAATTCCCTCATGTATGAGAAAGGTAGAGTGAAAGAGAAAGAAGGAGAGGAGACTGGGAGACTCCCATTGTTGCCTCCAGCTCAGAAGAGTTAGGTCTGTAGATAAGAACTATGAGGCAGGAGGGGAGCTACCTGTGGGCTCCCACAAAGGCAACCCAGTTGCAATCTAGGCACTGGACTATGTAAGCAAGAAACATATTGCAGGGGGCTTTCCTCAGACAAAAATTTGAAAGGTTGAAACTCCAGGGTAATTACGACTGTTGCAACAACCCTAGAGTTCTCAGTTCCTTCCATTGAATGTTTTGCTTAATAAGTGGTACAGTACTAAATAGAGAGAGAACAGCCCTAGGGGCTGTTGGAGAGGGTTGGCAGGAGAGAGAACCAGAGATGAAGATCCTTATACTTTCATATTATACTTCTGTATATTTCCACATATATCTATACCTCTCCATGGGGAAGGGATCTCTGAACTGGGTTCAGTTGTTTATAGAAAACATTAACTCTTGCCTTCTACCATATGGTCCTGAACCTACATTAAACTTCACTTCTTAGTAGACTTGGATTTCTCTCTGCAGCATTAAATAAACAAACAGTTTTACAACATTCTTGGAAAGATATTTTAATTTAAAAGAAGGGGACTACTTATTAATTCAGTTAACAATAGGTTTTCATATTCATTATGTACCAGAAAATGTTTTAAAAACTGGGGAACCAAGAAAACAAAAGAAATGTGCAACCCTTTCCACAAATTTTCTCCAAGTATGAAAGGTCATGTTTGCAGAGCTTTCTGGGTGTTTCTCAGTAGAAAGGGTAGAATATTGAAACTGTCTAAGTAGGTCAAACCTGAAAAGAAACAATGGGGGAAAAAGTCTGCAAAACAATGTAGTGGTTGAAGAAAAATCTCTGATGAAAACAAGATTTTCCATCTTAGAATTTTTATTGACCTTTATCACCCTCCAGCTGCTTTCTTATCTCACTCTTTCATCACACAGAAAAATAAGATTTCTCATACGATCTGTTTCTGTCTTGATCTCCATCATTTCCACTGGAATTCTATTGTATTCTTATGTTGTGTCTCAAGTGGAAGAACTCTTGTCCATGTCAGTCCCCTTCATCTTTCTGAATCCAATTGTCACCTCAGTCATTGATTCAATTAATGAAAATATATTAACCACTTTTTTGGAAACTAATTGCTCTAAGCCCTGGAATAAGTGCTTAAGAGTATACAGCAGCATACGTTTCATATGCTCTTGTATAACAAAGCACAACATCTTCTACTTATTGTATACTATGGCATAAACACAGTTGACCACACATGTCAGCTGAATACACATGCACAAGATAGCAATTGTGGGACCCTCATTCCTGATGTGTTCCCTGTGGATCAAAAGATTAGGACTCCTTTCCTTTAAGAACCTAGCATCTGAGTTTTCATTTACCCTGGGAAGAAATCAGATTTCCAGACCCTCCTATCCTTAAATGTAAGGATGCTGATGAAATGGTGGCAGGGAACTTTAGGGAAGTTTACCTTGGCATGGTTGAGGACACACACTCACCCCATTTTAACCCAACTAAGTGCATTGGATTAGGACAGAGTTATGTTGTTTTATTAGAAAAATTGAACTCTACATGAAATCACTTTGATCCTATTGAGAGAGAAACTCTAATCAAAGAAATTCACTAACACTTGTCTCTTTTCATCTTCAACTTCCTATTCTGAATCCTGGACTTGACCCAGATATTTAGAATTGTTTGCCATGAGTGAAGAAAGGGAAGATTGATTTTTGTGTCAGGGAATGTAATTAGATGATTTATGACCCCTATTAAGGAATAAGATTAAAATATGCAATTCTAATTGAGAGAAATTTTCCATGAATGACTTAAAGGGGTATTTTATGAATGATACACCTACCTCTCCTTCTGAATTAAAATATAAAATACATAATTAAAATGCAAAATCGCCTCACTAGAAAAGCCACTGAAATATTCAAAGCACTCACTTCATATGACACTTGTTTTAAATTTAAATTCCAAAAGAAGTTTCTTGACTCAAATTCTATGTCAAAATGTTACAACCTTCAAGTAATAGAAATGTCTGTATAAAAAGTAGCAGTCATAGAGAGGGACACGAAAAGTAAAAACAAAGTCATGTTAACAATGAAACTGATCTTAATCATGTCCACCTTTTAATAAGATGAAGGAGGCAATGTTTGCATAATTCACATCTGTGGAGGAAATAAAAATATTTTTACCATTCCTTCTTGTCATAGAGCCTGGCTATCAAGAAATGAATGTTTTGACAACTTACTGCCTTTGCCAGTGTGGAATGCTAAAGGTTGGCCCCTGTTGCATGTAGCCATGATTTAGGAGAACGTGTTAGTGAGTTAAGGATCTGCAAAGGTAGAACCTAAATAGCTCCAAAGAATGGAGAGCTAAGCTTTTATATAAAGTTAATGTGAGCATTAGGAGCACTTATATATTAGAATGAGACAATGGGACAGGCATAGGACCAAGACGAAGCACATGGTAGAGAGGAAAGAATGATGTGTAACAGGCAGAAGGCTAGGGCCAATGCACAGATGAGCTAGCAAGAAATCCCTAGTGGTGAAGTGACCAGAATTTAAACATTTTAAAAAAGTAATATTTTTATCAAGCACACACAATGTAGATCATTTAGTGATGTCCCATCCGGTTTTAACAATTCCCAATCAGTGACCAAACTCATTTCTTCTGTACTCTTGCACACTTAACACTCCTCCTGGAACATTTTAAATTAAATCTCAGTCATCATATAATTTAGTTTATAAATATTTTAGTTTAAAAATATGGTGACCTCTGAAAATCACCACCGTATCATTATTAAGCCCCCAAATGATCAATAAATCCTTAAGATCATTTCATATCCAGTTGGTGTTCCCAACTGTCTCAGAAATTTTTAACAGTTTCAAATCACCATCCTGTCCCAGTTCTTACTCATAGGTTTTCCCCCCTCTCTCATCCTCTTACCCATTACCATATACAGAAGATACAGGGTAATTTTATCATCATGTTCGCCATATTCTTGATTTGGCTGATTACCATCAGCTGGCAGTGGTGCTGATAATGCCAAGGTCGCGGGTTCGATCCCCGTACGGGCCACCAAATGCCGCAGTCTGGCTGGGCACAATTCAGGAGCCACTTGTCAAAAGAAACGAACTTTATTTTTAGAACCACACACACCAAACAAAACAGCTCTCAGGAAAAACCCTCAGAGCCCAACTGCCACCACTGGCTTCCCACAAGCCTCTCAACCTCCCCCACTCCTCCTACTCTTGAGGCCGATTGGCTGGGTCACGTGGGCGGAGCCAAAAAAGTCCCCCAATGAGCAGCTCCGTGGTCTGAAAGGGCAGGGAAACAGCCCAATGAGCATCACTGCAGAGGAGCCAATCAGCTAGAAGTTGCTGGGGCTGCTGTGAGCCAATCATCAGCTGGCAGTCTGAAAGTTTGCTGGGGCCCCTTGGGCTGTGGCTCTCAACAGATTACATGTCTGTGGTGTGGTCTAATGTGTACTTCACTTCCCTCTATTTTCTTAAATTTGAAGGTTAGCTCTAGGAACTTCATGAGATGTAGGCTGATATTTTTGCCAAGAATAGTTCATAACTGGTGTTGTGTAAGAACACATGAGGAGATAACCACTGTGCTATTGTCTTTCTTTCTCTCATGGTACAAGACAATAATACGCTCATTCCTGCATCCTACACTTCATTAGAGGATACAATTTGAAAAGAACTGCTATTGTGGAGCTTCATTTTTTTCGTTTTTTAGAAAATTTAATAATATTTAACTAATTTAGTGTCACTGAGTGGTATTTTTTGCAAGATTGCAAAGAAACTGTACCATATTCTGCACTTGCACACTTACACAACAGGAACCAATTATGAGGAATAGAGAAGTGAACAGAAGAACAGAAGTGAACAGAGAACAATAATAATTATTTCCATAGAGGGAGGAACTAGAAGGTAAAAAGGACTTGGGGATATTAAGTCAAATTTTATATTCCTCTAAGGAAAAAAAAAGGTATTAATATGGTACTGTATTTGAAGTAAAGCTGTTTGAAATGTTAAGGACATAATATTTTTGAAAGAAAATTCAAAGTCAAGAAGAAAATTATTCTAAAGCTTAATTACTAGTATAAACTTTTCTATTTTTAGATTATAGTGGTATTTATATTTACAATTAGAATTCTCAAGACACATCAATTTATTACATTGCTTTTGGGGCACTAAAGAAATATGAACTATACTAATTTATTATTTTTAATATTAACTGATTTATTCGTGTGCTAAGTACTAGCTTAACAACCAGGAACAGCTTTCTCCCTACTGTGCTTCATAAATACATCAATATTAAAAATTTCACATTGTTTATTTAATAGTAAATTTTTTATTTTATATAAATGCAATCATATTTTAGCAATTGAGATTTTCAGTTAAGACATCAAAGCAGAATAATGGAGAAAAAATAAGATTCTTTCTGACAGTTGGTTGATTTAATTGAAAGGATAGACTAACAGATTCTGAGAAGTGGGATTTTATGTGAGCATATTTATTATCAACTTACTTTCAAAAGATTTCCTTTTAGAAGACATTTGTTCATAAAAAATATGAGGTTTGTGCCTTTAAGGCTCCCAGGAATAAAACCTTCATTATATTCCTGAGAGCTCATGTACCTTTATGCACTTTATGGAGAAAATGAACTGATTATATGGGGGCCATATAATCCCTTTAGAGCTCAGTTTAACACTTTAATGGTAATGGGCTCTATGAACCAAAGGAAAAAGAAACTTCTTTAGTCTTTCCTTCTCCTTTTATCACAAATTACTGTCTTCTCTATTAAAAATTAAGTCTCCATTACTGCTGAATGAAGGGGAGAATACATATCTATTTTCATGCAAATGGTGGATTTCTTATTAAAAAATTCCATCACTGATACCATTTTCTACAGTTAGTTGAATATTTTTCTCCCCATCATTGATCATGTTATATTTTGCAATGTGCCTTCCAAATGGTAAAGTGAAATAGCATCCATTTATTCACTGTCAAATATTTGACTGTCTACCATGTGGAAAGTCCTGTACTAAGGTTGGTTTCTTTCAATGGACTCACGTGTGTGCAATACATTGCAATGAGTATCAAGACAGTGATATGTGTAAAATATTTGTATGTGTTTTTTTTTTAAATAATTCAAATAAAAGCACTTATCCATGACTTGGGGAAATTAGCTGAAGAATGGAAGGAGGAAGAGTTAAAGAATTATAGACAGAGAGATTAGTGTGTACAAAGTTATAAGGCCACAAGTCAGAGCATCCTAAGCAGTGCTACATGGACACCCAAATCCTTGGTCAATGACCACATGACACTGTTTCCTCCCCACAAGAGTACATTGACATGACAGACTGTTCCAGAGTGAATGGGTACATGGTAGGTCTTTTCCATTACCATGAGTCAGTTGGTAGAGGTTTTGGCAAGTGGAACGATCAGAAGGCATAATATGTGATATAGTATTTCTATCTTGTGTTATATCATGAGAAATGTAATATGCCGTCTAGTTTATATATATATATATATATATATATATACATATATATATATGTATATGTGTATATATATATATATATATATATATATATATATATATAAAGTCATATATTGGAACATCATAAACAAATGATAAAAAGCTATTAAATGATACCTATCTTATATTGTTCTGAACTTCTGACTCACTGCCTTAAAATAAAAGTTAAAACAAACCATTATTTATTAATTAACCAATAGTTTGAAATTTTAAATGTGTACTATTTACCTTTGGCCAGGAATTTCCCTAAAATGCACTTATGGAATTGCCTTTGTTCAATATTGTTGAAGATACAGGGTGGAAAAACTTTAATGAAAAGAAAGAGGAAAGCCTAGTGGGACATCTGGAGATGTCCAGAGGCAATTCTTATTTTAGGATTTTTATCATTCCTCTAGAGAAGCATGTGAAAGGGAGTGGAGTTAATACTGGGGATCAAGCAGTTTGATCACAAAGGCCTCCTGTCTCCATACTCTACTTGTAGTTACTCCTCTGTACTTTCAATATATAGAAGGTAGGCAGATAGAAAGATTTGCTGCTGCAGTTAAGAAAACATATGCTGTTGGTATAAGGTTGTAAGAGACTTGAAAACACAGGATACTTTATCATTGAGTTATTACTTCTGTGTGAAATAGTCGAAGTAGATATTTGCTATTTTTTCTTTCTAAAAAAATTTCAGCTACTAAGCCAGGAGATGATGATGATGATGATGATGATGATGATGATGATTACATGGTATATATTCTTTTGGATCCTGTTTTTTTTTTTTTTCCATAAAGCTCTGTTTCTGATATAGTTGGGGTCAAATAGTACATATTTCATCAAACTTCTAAAAGAATAGCACTTAAAAATATTTTTAATTTTGGATAATATAGAATTTATTTTCACTAAGTAACATCATAATCATTCCCAAGTAATTATATCTAGTACCTTCTAAAACAATACTGTTCATAGTACTTTATAGTTAAGCATGATATGTTATACCTAAATATATCCAAATGTCAATGGATATTTCAGTTGATTATACTATGTTATGCCAATGACATTTTTGAAAGAAAGGACACTTAATATCAGAGATCACATTCATTGCAAGAGAGGATACTTACTATTAAAGATGACAATGTAATAAAGATGATTAAATTAATAAGTGTTCCTTTAATTGACTTTGTCAATTTGTTGATATAAAGGGGTTGTTTTTATTCTTTATATACATAAAATGACTGCTAATTAACCCTGTGAGCAATCATTGACTGAAAATATGTTAATTAGATGCTAATTAATTGTCTAATATGTGACCAGCATTTTCTAAGCATTGGAAATAGAGCAATAGACTATTGGGAGAAGTCTAAGTTACATGGATTTAACACTCACCTTCAGAAGACAAACAATAAAGCTTGGACTCACATAGAAAACTTAAAGGAAAGAATATAATTTAAATTTTACAGTATATTACAATAACATATATGGCAGAGGAGAAAAACAGAATTATAGATAGTTTTATCTAACCACAAAATAAGCTGAATTATGGACTCATTCTGTATTAGCCAGCTTTCCATCACTATGATAAATAGCCAAGTTACAAGAGAAAAGGTACATTGTGGCTCAGTTTTTGGAGATTTTAATCCATTGGCTGAGCCTGTTATTTGAGGCCTATAATGAAGTAGAACATCATGATGGAAGCATGTGGAGGAGCAGAAGTGCCCACATCATGGCCAGAAAACAAAAGAGAAAGAAAAAGGAAGGGACTGAGGCCCCACAATCCCCTTCAAGGGCATTGCCCTGATTACTTAAAGGCCTCCCACTAGGTCCCATCTCTCAAATTTTCCACCACCTCTCAAATTTTCCACCACCTATCAAAATAGCATCAAGTGGGAACCAAGATTTTCATACATGGGTCTTCAGCAGGGAGGACTTCTGACATCCAGACTACAGCATATATTAATAGACAACTGATAGAACACAAACATTTTCTGACTGTTCTTAGAGGTATGTAAGTAAGAAAGTGGATTTTTCTTTGAAGCACTTATAGTCTGATAAGATCACATGAAACCACAATTTTATCATTTATATGATAAAATTTGCCTTTGACATAATTTGCAAAGACATGTCTGTAGAATCATGGCGTGGCTTCACATTAAGTAACTAGTAGTTGGTACCTTTCACTTTAGTTATTAATAAGTAAAATGTAACTTTAAGGAAGTACATATTACAAACTACAAATTTTTATAGTTATATTAATAGAAGAAGTCTTACAATAGCTAGATTCTGTAAGAAACTACCAAATCCAAAGCCCCTATAGAAGTAGGTGGTCTAACCTTATTCTTATGTGGTCATGGTCTTTGTCATGTGATCCACAACAGTGGAAGCAGCTGATTGGATAAGATGAAGCAATTGACTCCAAACAGCCAATGTTTAGGGTCCATAAGTATCCCATGGACTACCTCGCACAGTAAGACCACTTTTTCAATAGAGGTGATGTGGCTAACTCAGCAATATGAATTTGAGATTTCAAAGTGACTTCATAAGTTAGTAACTGGGGCAGAAGCATGAAAAGAAATGCCAGTGTGCTGAGGAGGCAAAAACAGGTATGAATAAGCAGACACTGTGAATGAATGCCTTCAACATAATTTATTATATTATACATAATATAATTTGATTCAAAGCTATAGGGAAAATATAAACAACAATTGTTTGAACTCAAGTCACCACTATAGTGAGATTATTAGTACACAGGTTAACAAATACTCCCTTTAAAGGAACAAAGAACTATCATGTTCCTAAGTGATCTTTTATATGCTATACTCTAGCCTTCCACAAACTGTAATTAGACCTATTCCTTCCACTAAGTCTAGCAGGACAAGATTTCCTGACTCCAGTGAGTTTTACTTGAACATTTTTATGTGAGATAAAGTAAAAACAACAAAACAAATAAGCAATACATATTTTTTAAAATGTGAGAACATAAGTGTGTTTCTGTTCCTTTTAATTAAATCTACTGGGGAAAAAAGTGATATTCTAGCTAAGTCTGGCAATGGATAAAAATAGGATGAAAGACAGAAAGGATCCTGTAGAAACTGGATGAGAGACAAAAATAGGGACTCAAGCACATTCACAATGAAAAGAGCTACTTTTACTGATGGACAACGATGTGACAGCTCTATGTATTTTACTAAGTTCTTTTAACAGATTTTAAAAATTGAAAAAAAAAAAGTTTTTCTTTTTTTCATTAATGAGGGAAATAAGAGAGTGTTTAAGCCACCTTTTAAATATTAAACACTTTATATTTAGAAAGTCTATTTGAATTCTTGAACCCTTTTTATTCTATGTGAGAATCTGCCTCCCTGAAGGAAGACACTTAGTTTTCCTTAGTCTTGATTTCCTGACTTTCTTGATAAGGAAGGTTTATAGAAAGGAGTAGATGAGAATTTTTCTTACAGATTTTCCTAAGATTTATGCTTAAGTTAATAATTCAGTAACCTATATATTGTTCTTCTAATATAGTGTTAGATCAATCATTATTAGTGAAAATGCTTCTTCATTTTATATTTTATTTTTATATTCTGGAAATCTCAGAAATTAATATACTCTGTGAACTGGAGAGTCCTGAACTAGTATTTCAGTGATAATTCTAGATTGTCACATGAGATTAAGTGTTCTCCTGACAGAATACTATCTATCCCTGAATTCTTTATTTCATATTGGAAACCTAAAATAAACAAATCACTTAAGCAATTCCATATCAGTAATGTAAATTTTAACTCAAATATGGATATCACTGTATATCTGTGAACAACAGATATAATCATCTTACAAGAAATGAAAAGTTTCTCTCTATTATAAAGGTAAATGCTTATCTGAGTTCCAATGTCTGAATCACTTTGAAGATACATAGACTATTTACAAAAGATATAAATAAATAAAGGCTAAAAATATTCAGGCCATAGTGTGAAAACAGTTCTTGGATTTTGCTTTTCCTCGTAGGAACTCATGGGATAATTTTGTAATAAAATTTACTATCATGCAGTATTAAAGTAATTGCTCATAAATTGAGAAATATGCCATGACACACCCTGCTTATTAACCAACGTGTATTTTTTGTCTTTCAAAATTGCATGCTAAGAAAAATAAATGTATTAGGCAAATTAGTTTTTTGTTTCAAGCCAATATACTCTAACAGAGTACTAATATAGTTTTATGTAACTTATGTCCCAATTTAGTAAGCATGGAGTCTGGAGATCTGCATAGGAATCTTTCATTGATCAAGTCCTAAAATCAGAGAAAATTGTGAGAAGTCAATTGCTTATCCAAAGTTTTATTACCCTACCCTATCCTTTTACTACCTAGGTGATCTAGCTGAACTTTTACTCTACCTTATCTGGTCCAGCTTGCTTATTTTTCTGTCTATACTCCAGGAGTTCAGTTGGACCTAAGATGGCTGTCAGAGTGACTGCCAGACAACCTCTGATTTCATTATAACTTTATGTGTGTGGTAAATGTCACCACCACAGCACCATGACAGTTGGCAATTGCCTTGATGACTGAAGGAACTACAAAAGGACCAAAAGGAGATAGCATCCAAATTCCTTGGAAATCTCTGCTCCAAGAAAAAAACATAAACATTTCTTTCCTTTATTAGTCCATTCTTCCTGTTGATGTCTTTCATGTTATATCTATAAGCTCTAGACCCCAGTGTAGAGAAATTGATCTGTGAGCCGTTCTCCCCATTTTTCCTATTCTTTGGCAGGATTAAAACTTCTTTCTGCTTAGTTGGTGCTTAGTTTTTTGATTGGTTCAACAATTCTAAGGGGGAAAAGTTGAATCCAGTTTGGGATCAAAAATTAGTGGCAGTTTGAATGCTAGAGAATGCAATTCATTTCAGTGTACTTCTGGCAAATATTCGTGGAAGAGTCATTGGTATGCTATCTAAAAAATTATAGAAGCATAATGTTTTTAAAAGATAGGGGGAAAAAAGATAAACAAGATAAACGTCGTGGTATTCATTTGTTCGTCCTAGCAAGATTATACAGAAGGACTCTTTAATTTTTTTCCCCAGGAATTTTGGTCAAACTCAGCAGAAATATGAAAACACAAAAATCCCACAAATGGTATTGAATAATTATGAAAACAAATATTACATCTTTAAATGACTTGTATATACAGACCATTTCAAAGCTAAGCAAATCTAGATGAAACACTTATATTGAGGCCATGGAGAAAAGGCTAATTTAAACACAGGTTTTAGGTTTAGATGGTAGATTTAATTATTAAAAATAATTTATGAAAAATAATAATGTAACCTCACATGGTAAAAGATACTAAACATTTCCTTTCTTTTTAAATGCTCAGAGCAGACTTCAATTTAAATAAAAATATTAATGTGTGCAAATACACTGAATAGTTAACAGAAGTTATAGATTAGTAAATAAAGAATGTCATTTCAGAACTTTATATCCAAAATGAGAATCCAAGAGAAAATGAGAATGAAAAATGTTTTTTTCAGACAGGGAAAATATATGAAAATACCACAATTAAAACTAATATAAGAATGTCTTAAATAATAGATAGATCTATTATGTGCCATGAAACAAAGGAAAACAAAATCTCTCCTTTCATCTTTCATCTTCCTCCGCCTGCATTTGCATATTTTCATTGTCTTGGTTGAAAGAAAAAACAATCTGTTGTGATTGTTGCATTTATTTTTCTCTTTATATGTATATTTTTTCCTTAAACCACTAAAATTGGATTTCTGTCTAGGATTTTACTGATATTATCCCTGTGTGTTAGCTTTCTGTCACTGTGATCAATCTTCCTGACAAGAACAACTTAAAGGAGGAAAAGTTTATGTGGGACTCATTGTTTTAGAAATTCAGTCAATGGATGGCCCACCCCATTAATTTGGGCCTGAGATGAGGCAGGATCATCATAGAAGAATGTGGAGGAGAAAATGTCTCTGTTCATGGTAACCTTGTAGCAAAGAGGGTGGGGGGATGGAGGGAGGGAGG
>NW_025999853.1:24795525-24820352 GCF_001458135.2 Marmota marmota marmota
GCCTCAGCAACTTCGTCCTTAACTGGGTGTCACCATGAAAAGCTGTTTTTCATTTCTTTTGCATCATCCACCTTGTTATTCCAAGTCAAGAATTTAGAAATGACCCTTGGTTTCCTCTTTAGCACAAATTTCTCCCTGAATATATAAGGAAGTCAAGTTTCTCATGGATACGTTCCAAAATCTGTCCATTTCTCTATTACCTCCATTGGTACCACTCTGCTCAAGGCAATCATCACTGCTCACTGGATCATCAGTCTTGTCCCCTTGGGATGTGATCTTGGGTCTCTATGACTATATACCTTCAATCAATTCTCAATAAAGCAGTTGGAGTTGCCTTATGGAAATGTAGTTTAGATATGTTTTAGTCTGCTTAAGTTCTTCTAATGGCTTTCTACTGCATTTATAACAGCCACACTCTTTAACATGGGTTGGGTCCTATGTGATCTCATGACCCCTAATCTTTTGATTTCTAGTCACTCTGTCTACTATTCAGTCTCTCACATATGTTACTGTGTTCAATTCAGTTTTCCTCAAAGTACGTTTCATTAACTGAAATTATGCTTGTATTATTATTTATTGATTTTCTCCACAATACCTCTTCTCTGAATTTATACATATATGCTCTTTGAATATAGAGATCTTGACTACTGTGCCCACATCTATATCCTCTGTGCCCAGAACAGTGCTTCCATCATAGGAGGCAGAAACATAATAAGTACTTTTGTTATTATGGACAGAATTGAAGTATTTATGTGGTTACAACGTGGGAGGTGTGTAGTGGCTAAAAATGAGACTCATAGGAGTTAGAATCTGCGTGAAATTATGAGCCACATAAGAGAGTTTAAATTTTTCTTGAAAAGCAATGGGCAGTCATTTAAAGTCATTGAAAAAGTCCTTGAACCAAGGGAGTGAAAATTTTCCAACTTACATTTTAGAAAATTTAGTAGTTTCAATAAAGATACAATAGTAATAGGAATACTATGGTCATAGTAATAACAGTGATTAGAGTAATAGGAATAGTTATAGTAGTAACAGTAGTTGTAATAGACAGATATTTGTAGTGAAGACTATTAATAATAAAAGTAACTATTGCTTACTGCAACCTTACTATGCACCATGCTCTCGAACATGAATTTTGTTACAATATATAGTAATTCCTATGATTTTATGTGTAGTTCTTTCTCTTTTCCAGGTACTGGTATATGTGCTTTTTCTATGCTAATTTATGAAATAATAGCAACAACTGTATTACACAGGTACTATTATATTTTTTATTTTATACATGAGATATTTGATTAACTGGTGTGGCAAAGACAGCATTGTCTAGGGCAATAGGAAGGTAGGTATATCATGCACAGAGCTGAAATCTATCAAGTACAGCAGTTTGTTGTGAAGCACATAGAAGTTAGTGAGAACTTCCACATTGATAGCTTTTATCCAATCACAGAGATTTGGGGGAAACCAAGGTTCAGCAGATCTGAACAGATTCAAACCATGAAACAAGAAAGCAGAATTGGTATTTTGACTCAGGTTTCTCCATTTCCAAACCTTATACTTGCTTTGTTATGTATATGTTAGTCCCTTCAAAATTCATATATGGAAGCCCAAGTTCTACTACACCAGAATATGACTATTTAGAGATAGGGTTTTACAAGAAGAAATTAAGCTAAAATGTGGCTGTTTGGGGTGGGCCCTCATTCAATTGGCAACCTTATAAAATGAGATTAGAATTTGCATAATGGTAGGGATGCATTCACACAGAGACAAATACCATGTGAAGACAAAGAAAATGACTGTGATGTTTAATCTTTTTGGTACAGGGCATTTACATTTCTACAACCTGTAGAATGCTCAGAAGCACACTTTTGGCATCCACAGTTATGTTTGTAACTCCTAGAAAACAAAACCACACAACAGGGGAAATCTGAGTAACTTTCAAAATAAAATAAAATAATCCTAGATCTCGACAAAGCAATACAGATCAACAATTTTCAACAGAAAAGTTCATAATCACCATTTATTTTTCTCCTGCCTTTTCTATTTCTGCTTTGACTTGAAGCTTTGCTCAAGTCACCCAGGGGTACTTAACCACTAGGCAACATTCCCAAACCTTTATATTTTTTGAGACAGGATTTTGTTAAATTGCTTAGGGCTTTGCTAAATTGCTGAGGCTGGCTTTGAACTTGCAACCCTCCTTGGAACTTGTAACCCTGCTTTGAACTGACTTCAGCCTCCAGAGTTGCTGGGATTGTGTGCCACCACACCCAACAGTGATGGTTAATCTTGGTTGTTGACTTAATTCAGAGATGCTTAAAAAGTTAAATTGGTAAAGCTGGGGAGGGTTTTCCAAAGGTGATTGACATGAGGTTAGTGGACTGAGTGGCCAAAAGGCTGTCCTGATGTGCATAGCACCATCCAATAGGCTGGGAGCCCGGATGAATTTAGAAGGGGAGGTAGGGGAAATCCCACAGGGTATGCTCTGCCCTTCTCAAGCTGTTGCATTCTTTGCTGCTGCTTTTACCCAGAGATGTCAGATTTCAGATCCCTCAGCCTTTGAATGAAGACCTGCTCAAGCAAATGTCCAGTGCGCTTTCAGGTCTACAGCCCCGAGTGGGCCCGCATCATTGTTCCCTCTCATTCTGAAGTTTCCAGCTTCTTGGACTGAGCAGCTATTGGTTTTCCTGGTTCTCCAGCCAGCAAACATTTGTTGTGGGACTATTCAGGTTTTGAATGTGCAAGCCAATCTAATAAATCCTGTATTATTGTATACATTCCATGGTTTCTGTTCCTCTGGAGAAACCTAAGACAATGACCATCTTCAAGCCATGAAGTGAGGACTTTGGAGAAACCAAGCCTACTGAAACTTTTATCTTTGGCTTCTGGCCTCCAAAACTGTGAGAAAATAAATTTCTATTGATCAAAGTACACGATCTGTGGCATTTTATTATGAAAGCCCACAAGCAATTATAGTATATGTTATTATTTTTTATTCCCAAACTTACAAAACAGTTAATTTTTTTCCAATCTGATTTGCTTAATATTTTATATAGGAAAACATTAATGCAATGTTATTTTAATAAAATTAATCTTTAAACCCACTCACTTTCTAAGATCTAAAACAAGAATCCTACTAGTGTGTTTCCCCCAGTTTGGATTTTCATGTGTTTTTTGTGACATGACATTTCTATAACCTGTAGGATGCTTGAAGCACACTTTTGGCATCCGCAGTAATTTTTGTAAATCTTGGAAAAACAAAACCACATGACAGGGGAAACATGAGTCATTTTTTAAAATGAAAATTTAAAAAATAATAATCAAGGCAAAAACAGATTTCTGAGAGCAGTACAGTTCAACATTATTAAACAGAAAAATATTTATAAGCACCATTTATTTTTCTCCTGCCTTTTCCACTTCTGCTTTGACTTGAAGCTTTACTCTGTGAGTCTAAAAATCTTCACCTTACTGAATAAGGCTTAGTTGCCTCTTGCCATTGAGATTAATTGACTATTTAATATTTGAGTAAATGAATCCCTGCTGCTACGTTTTATGATTTCTTCCTCCACTATAAAATCGTACCCTCCTCTGGGGGTGTGAGTAATTAAACTCTTAACAAATTGCCTTATAACTTATTTCAATTAATCTCTTATTTTCTCTCCCTTTAGTTTGAAGTTTATTCACACTGATTTTTTTTTTTCTAGGTGTGTGGATTGGCAAGTGAGGGACCTTTATCTTTCTCTTTGGGGTAAAACAACTCTAGACCTCCATGCTCTAAGTAGCTTTTGTTTGTTCTTCAGTGTTACTAGCTAGCTAAAGTGAACTTTCCTCAAACCATAAAGGTATGTTATACCCCTGCATTCATGATCAAATTTCAAATACCATCACCTGAAATGTATCCCTCTGTGTCTTTACATTTCAGCTTCTCATAAATTAAGTCAGCCACCAACAAAAGACACCACATTTTGAGCTCCTTTTATACACCAGGCAATATGCAAAGATTTAGATATATAAAGATGACTAAGATGTGACTTCTGACCTCTATGAGCTCATAATAGTTAGCAAAACATACTAACAATTAAAGATGTACACAATTCCCAAATAACTTCAATGGAATATAACTCTTTAATTATGAATGTATACCACCCACTTTGCTCCATTTTTTGGAACCCAGGACATTTACCTAAAATCAGGGCACAGATAGGCATTTGGAGTTCATTGCTTTAGGTAAAGATCATTGAAAGCAGAAAAACAAGGAAAAGTCAATTAAATTTCAAATCTAGACTTTGGGACAGAGACTCAAGGCAGTTACCAGAAGTCTGGAAAAATGCAGGAGATGAGAGGTGGTCTCAGCTAAAATGGGATGAAAATGGATGGTTATGATACTGAGAAGAGATAGTAAAGATTTGATTGTGAATATAAGGACTACAAAGTACAAAGAAGATAAGCAGTTTGCTTCTAGTGACACCATTAACAAGCTACAATAGCAGTAGGGCAGGCCATTGTGACCTCAAGTTTAAGTTCATTTAGCCTGTCCTATGACATCAAATGCCTTCTCAAGTTTAAGGTAGATGCAAGTTCCCTTAAGGTATAATAATTTGGTTAGAAACTTATTTAATGACCATGAAGACAATGTAATAGATCTTCAGTATTTGAAATATGAATGCTCATAGTTTTGAATGGAAAATGTACTATAAATAGAAATTTGGAATTTTGTTAAAGACCAATTCTGAACCACCTTTTAGTGTTGCATTTTTAGATGAAGGGACTAAGAGGGGGATTCTGACTGTAGAGATGGGCTGAATTGGTTTTGTTGAGAGTAATTGGAGTGGGATGAAGAGCAAAAAGGCTAGATTCCTGTAGGAAGAATTGCAAGCATTCAGTGGAGAGACCAAGGAATGGAGGGAGAGAGTGGGAGTCAGAGAGGAATGTATGTTTGGTTATGATTTTACTTTATAATATAGCCATCTAGCTCCTATATGTCAACTAGTTTTATTAATAACAATAGTGATCATGTTCTAATTGATGAATACATTGTATAAGTTTCTCTTCAGAATAACCCTCTATGGTTAGCAAGTTTGCAATATTCGTTTAAAAGATGAAGATACTTCAGTACTCCAAGGTGGAGTGAAAGTGGGATTTGACTTTGGAGTCTACGCTATTTTTTAAAAAATATTTTGTAGTCTTCAATGGACCCTTATTATTTATTTATTTATATGTGGTGCTGAGAATTGAACCCAGTGCCTATCCCATGCTAGGCAAGTGCTCTACCACTGCAGTACAACCCTATTGCTTGTTTGGTTCCTTTTTTCTGTTATAAGCAGCATGTCATAAGGCATAGGTAAGGCTATTTGCTAATGGGGGGAGTTCTGAATATATCATTCTTCCAAAGTGCGAGTATAAGGATGATTCTTTTTTTGAGCTGGAGGTGTCTCGGATTTGGTTGCTCCAGAAAGCAACCCTGAGACAAGGAAGGATTCCAAGGGATTCCTAGTATGGACAATGAGGACATGAGACAGTGAAGGGGCACTTCAATAAGTTACATGTGACTGCACCTGCAATTCACTGGAGAAGTTCTCATAAAAGTGTAAAATACCTGCTTTAAAATTACTTTCCTATAGGGCAAGAAAGCCAGGATATTTAGATACTAACTTTTATCCTATTATTGGTTGCAAGTTACTCCCAGGCAGTTTTAATTCTCCAGTTCTTCAGTTCTGCTTTGGGAAAAACCATAGGCAGTTCCTGGAGTATGTACTTGCAAGTACATACTCAGGACTTAGGGGAAAGTGTCGTGCATCTACAGCATTTGCTACAGTGCCATAACCAGTAGAATAAAGCACCTCAGTGGCATGGAATATAATAGGAATTCATTATTTGCTGCTTTTCAAACTAGATTGTTTATTTGTTAATAATAACATCAGATGACTTCTATGGAGCTCTTACAGTATGCCAGGTTTATTTCTAGGAACATTAAGGGTACTAACACATTTAATTCTCATTACCATACTATGAAATAAGCATTATAATTGCCTACATTTTACAGAGAATGACTTAAGTTTACAGAGCTAAAATAGTAGCTGGGAATCCAGCATCCTGGCAAACACCCAGCTATTCTACCATTTGCCTTGGTCTCTTGCTGGACATTTACTTGATTTACTTACTCTATTTGCACTTTGGATGCAAAGGAAGATGCAATATACCAGCCAGCTCTAGGTATTGTTCTTTGAATCCTTTGCCAGTCACATGTGTGCAAAGATATTCTGTTCTCTTTTGCTGTGTAATGAAACTATCCCAAAAGTTAGTGCCCTAAAATCTTGACAATGTTTGCTGAGGAATGTATGATGTAGGTAGGAAACCACAGGATACAGTGCACCATTCAGCTTCACTGGGTTTTGTTCAAAGACTGTGGGCTGGAATCATCTAGAGGCTCCCTCACTCAAGATGTCTGGTGAGTTGATAGTGGCTGTTGTCTGAGATTTCACCGGGCACAGTGGCCAAAGCACGTCCATGTGACTTCTTCAAGTGATGTTTGGCTTTTTAGAGCATGACAGTTGGGTTCTGAGGGCAAACATTCCTGGAAAAAAATCTTAGCACCCTAAGAGAGACAAGTATCATTCCTTCTATCTTACTACCTGCATTAGAAGTCAGTCAATAAAATCAATTCACATTCATGAAGAATAAGACGTTCCCTTTGGTTGTGTAGTATTTAAAAATATCCAGTCAAATTTTAAAGCCATTACAATAGAGAAAACTCCTTATTTCTTTAAAACTCAGTTTTGCACTACCTACTTTTGTTTGTTGATAGACTAGCTTTCCGTTGCATCATAACAAATTATGGCTTGAAACAACATCTCAAATTTCTGTAGGTCAGATAAGTTCAGATAGGTCTTCCATGGGTACTCTGCTCTGAAATTAAGTTGTTTCGGGGCTATATTCCAATCTGGATGCTTGATGAAAGAGAGATCTGTTTTCCAGCACCTTCCAGTTTCCTGGAGTACATCCTGTCTGTATACTTCTTGGGAATTTATTCACGCCTGGCTATGGTACAGTCTTTTTTTGTTGTTGTTGTTGTTATTCGGGATTGAACCTAGGGATTCTATACTACTGAGCCATATCCCTAGCCCTTTTTTATTTTTTATTTTGAGACAGGGTTTCACTAAGTTGCTTAGGGCCTTAATAAGTTTCTAAGACTAGTTTTGAACTTTCTATCTTCCTACCTCAGCCCCCAGAGCCACTGGAATTACAGGTGTGTCCCTTGGCAGCTGGCCTTACAAGTCAGTCTTTATGGATTAGCTTTTCTAACTTCAGGGAAGGTTTAGGTTTAGTCCAGTCAGGACAATCTTCCTTTTGATAACTCAAAGTTAACTATTTAAGAATATTATTTACATCTAAAAAACTCTTAGCTTTCCAATATTTTATTAGAAAAAAAATCCACAGATCAGAGAAAGGATTATGCATAGGCAGGGAATTGTGGAGTTCATCCTAGAATTTGGACTACAATAATTGACCTTATATATTTATTCTTTGTAAATTGTTTTGCCATATTTTTTTCCCCTTGAATGGTTGTTTATCATATTCTGGTCAGTTTGTAAAAGCACCTTGTATACTACTTAATTATTTTGTATTGAAAATGTACTTTTCAAAACCTATTGTTTGCATATCCATTTTTTTTTTAGAGAAAGAGTGAGAGAGAAAGAGAGAATTTTTTAATATTTATCTTTTAGTTATTGGCGGACACAACATCTTTGTTTTGTATATGGTGCTGAGGATCAAACCCGGGCCGCACACATGCCAGGCGAGTGCGCTACCACTTGAGCCACATCCCCAGCCCTGCATATCCATTTTTGTCTATAAATTATTTTATATTTAAAAATGTCTTATATTTTTCTTTTGATCTAAACTTGTGAAAAATCTATGTGTCTAGGGCTGGAGTTGTGGCTCAGTGGTAGTGGCTTGCCTGGCATGTGTGAGGCCCTGGGTTCAATCCTCAGCACCACATATAAATAAATAAATAAATAAAATTTTAAAAAAGATCCATTTACAATGAAAAATATTTTTAAAAAATCTATGTGTCTAAATCTCTCTTGCCCAATATTATATAAGCTGAAATTTAAATTTATAATCACTGAATTAAATTATATACATGTAATGAATTATGTTTATATGGATTAAATAAAATTATTTTATTATATGAATTTAATTGATTAAATTCATATTAATTTAAATTAAATAATTGAAATTTGGTTTCTTAGTTTCATTTATCACATTTTATGCTACATGTATGTAGGGGCTATTGTATTGACGAAATACAGAAGACTATCTTATCACATAACATTATACTGGATAGCACTGGTCTAAAGTTTTTAAAAATGAATTCCTTTAGGTGTTTTTACCTTTTCTATATTTTCTTCTTTAACATTTATTAATTTTATATTATCTATATTGGTTCCCCTTTTCTTGGGTTATACAACTTACTTTGTATTACTTTCTCAAATGTTTTCAACCTAAAATATTCCTTCCCTCACTCCTTTTCTCTTTCTCTCCTCTCATCTGTTCATTCCTTTGGTTCTTTAATTTACTATCAAAGACTTTTAAGTCTAACCATTTACTTTTGGGGGTGAGGGAGCTGGGGATTGAACCCAGGCATACTTTACCACTGAGGTACCTCCTCAGTCCTTTTTTTGAAATAAAATATTTTAAATTTTGAGACAGGGCCTTACTAAGTTAATGTGACTGATCTCAAACTTGCAATCCTTCTGGAGTCTTCTGAATAGCTGATTATAGGGTGTGCTTCCACACTAGGCTATTTACTTTTGATTTTGGCTTTGCTTAATTTTAAAAGATTTAAAGAACATCATTCTGTTACAAAAAATATAGGTGTGTATATTACATCATTTCTCAATTGCTAAAATATTACTTTTTCATTTTTACTGGATTGTTATCAGATAATACAGAATTGTACTACAGTTGCTTTAAAATATTACTTTTTTTAGTACAAAACCCTTCAATTATGAAAATTTTATGTTCATATCAAAATAATACAATTTATTTATTTACATAATGACAAGTGTTTATTGTTTTATGACTTTATTTTTCTTTTCTATTATATTTGTTCAATTAGGGAAAAACCATATTAAAGTCTTCCATACAACTGTATTGCTATCAAAGTTAATTTTTAGTAATTTTTACTTCATTAGTTTATATGTTATTGTTACTTGGGACATAAAAATAAATGCTTATTATATATTTTATTAAACTCATATCACATTTGGATTTATTCTGAGACTTGATTTTTTATTATGCTTAAGATCAACCTTAGCTGAGGTTTTCTTTAAATTTTTGGTTGTTTGGTATTGATTTATCTATTATTTCTTGGTTCAGCCTCTCTGTTCATTTTGTTTTAAATTACTAGACTGCTGCAAGTGAAAGACCTAGATTTACTTGCTTACTTTTATGGTTGCTTTGCTGCTGCTTAGCTGCTGCATGTGAGACAGGCATGGCTGCTCCTTTGTTCTGTAACACACTTCCTCCCTTAGCTGGCCCAGCACTTCCACAATTGGTCATGTTGATTTCACTTGTTAAGCAGGAGGGGTGTGGCAACAGATCCGGAGGAAGGCCAGCATTGCCTAGTAAAGCAATGGCCTTTACTTATTTGAAAGATCCACATTATGTCTGAGGAGGTGGATGTATGTGATCCTTTAACAAGAAATATGTGCTACTTCTTTAGACCCAGAAATTTCAGGTCAATCTCATCTCTCAAGGTTTTCTAGTGCATTTACTTTGTATTCTCATCTCAAGGCTCTGGATTCTCATTACTTTCATAACTGGACCCCATATTTCATATAGGAGATTTACAAAGGTGAATAATGAATCTTCTTCTAAATTTTGTTGATCTGTAGAAAAAAATTCTCTTCTTCCCATTAGAGAAAATGAAGATGTTTCCATGTTTTACTAAGGGAGTCTCTGCTTCTCACATTTCCCTTTGAATTATTGGAATTGATGTTTGATTACTTCAAGTGTGTCATTTTCTTACCTCTAACTATCCAATTTCTCTCTAATTTCTCAATGCAATTACCATAAGTCATATTTTCAAAGGCCAGGGATATTGTAGCAAATATCAAATGCCATGCACCCCTTTCCAATAGTAGTGTAGCCTTCATTCTAGGTGAAAGCCCCAACAATTGTGACTTTACAGTGGATCATTGACTATCATTGTTCTACCTGCCTTTGGAGATGGGTCCCTCACTCCAGCTATTCAGCAGCTGTTCAACTCTAGAACCTTATCCTAATCTGCTTATTAGGTCAGTTCCCTAGAAGACTAGCCTGGGACAGTGATTCAGGTGTACGAGTTTGCTTCAGAAAAGTCCTATAAGGAAATAAGGAAAGCAGGGCAGATGAGGTGGAAAAGCCAAGCAAGAAAGTAGACAAGAATATAGACTATTCTTGGTCTGATACATGGAGGGATGATGGGAAGACCACATTACACCATAGAGTTTACCACCATGAGGCAAAGAGACTTACTGTGTATCTTTTATTGCCAGTAAACGGGGGCACAGGGAGTAAAATTAACACACCAGTTTCCAGGCATGTTGATTACCTTCAACCAAGGGCAATTATTTAAGATGGCCTCAGTTATAAATTGATGGCTACAAGTGCTCACAGCTGCTAAAAGGTAGTGGCAGGGGGTCTGAGAAAGGAATCATGGGTAGAGTACCAAGAACTTCCAAGGTGTATGTGGAGCAGAGTTCAGAAGCACAAGTGTCTGTAAATTGTGAGTGTTGGACAATCCAGACATAGGACTGTCTCATGAAAAGAAGTTCATTAACCCCATTTTGTATACTTAATTTAGCTCTTAGGCATTTTATTACTTACTGTGATTATTTCTGACTTTGCCATATTTGGAGATCCATTACATGTTAGGAACTTACCCCAAGCTACAAAAGAAATATAAACCACAATTCTCCTTTTCTGAACTTAACAAGAAGTTGTAAATTCAAGATATCATGTAAATTCCTAAAGAAGTCTTATGTAATTACTAATGCATGCTAAGGAACACAAAAATCAACATGATTTCAAATTTTTTTTATTAAAAACTACCCTCAATCACTCAGAAATAAGAACTTGAAACATTTTTGTATCCTTTTAATCAGTAAAATTGGAAAAAACATATTTTTAATTTTAACAGAAACAATTCAAGTTCCTTAATGTAATCTATCATCACATTACAAAGAAAAAAGTGAAACTGGATTGTGTGTGTGTGTGTGTGTTCGAGTGTGTGTTTATTATGACTGTGGAAAATAATAGCAATCTTTGCAGTTGCAGTACTAATAAATAATAATCACATCACCATTCCAAAGTGTGACTTTCCTTTTTAGTAGCAGTTGGCATTGATTTTTTTTTACCTAAGCTCACTTAGCAGTGGCCAGCCACAGATATTGGGTGTTGGACAACAGTTGTTCTATTTAAATTCTCTTTGAGTGAAAGAAAGCCTAACCAGACTTCAGTTAGGAATTTAGTTTTGATTAAGAGAAAGTTCATAACAAATGTCGCAGTGTAGTGATGTATGTGACATATTGTGAAGATTGATAGGAAATAACATGAATTGACAACACTCTCCTCCCCTCCCTGTCATCATTATAGAACTGTTTCAAAAATTGCTGGATTATATCCAACATGAATGGCAATGCACTTATGGAAAATTGAGAAACTCTTCTTATAGCCACATTTCATGGCATTTAAAAAAAACAAAAAGCCTAAGGAATAGCACACAGTGGCATCAGAATACATTCTATGTGTGTTTCAAGAGTTTTTTTCCTCCATTTTTAGTTGATAGAGTTTTGCATTATATTGATATCTTTAGTAAAATACTTTCCCCCGCAAATTCATTTCCCAGCATGATATTTTACAAGTTGCAACAGTTGTTTTGCTTAATAAATTGTTTTCAAGTTTAGAAAAGTTTAGAATATGCTGGATTAAACAGAATTAAACATATGAACTACAAAACTTTGGGAGACTTCAATATTCCCATAAGCACCATGAATCTCTAATTGAAAGAGAATTCTTTAGCTATTGAACTGTGGAACTCATTTTTCTTGAAGCAAGTCATGTGACAAAGATTCCAAGAAAGATTTTGAGAAAAACTACTTTCATGCAAATTCAACAATTACTTGTTACTTGTCTTTGTGATTTTATAAACTATAGGCTCAAAGATCTTGAAGATAACAGTTTCAATATGTAAAGTATATGCTGAGTCAGTTCTGATCACACACTAATTTGAAAAGGAATAGTTTAATAAAGTGTTTTTTTAAACTGCAATGGGGATTAGAATAATGGAAAAAGATGCTGATAAGTGTAAAGATAATTCCAAAGAGCACAAGAATAGCAGGTGAAAAGATCAACCTCTACAGAGGCTGAGAGATTCTATATTCAAGGAAAGTTTGAAATAAGTGATTTTAACTACTAATTGCAGAATATTCAATTTGGCCACCATAACAGACTAACTTAATAATAGTTAAATTTGAAAAAAATGTTGATTTTATTTTTTTCCACATGACAAATGTCTTGAGGTAAGCAGCTTCAGGTCATTCACTTAAAAACAGTCTTATCAATGGTTCTCTTGGTCTTTTCCTCAGAGATGCCTCATGATAGTTACAACATGGCAACTCCATCTCCAAGAATCATATCTGAAACCAAGATAGAAAGTGAAAATATTACATCAACGAGGTCTGACCATTTGAAAAGAAAAGGGACATATTTTTTAGATGACTGAAAAAAACTCAATAAACAGAACTATATCACTACGTCACAGAACCACCCTTAGCCAGGATTCTGACTGAAAGCAAGTCTAAAATGATGTCAGCTTCTACAATGGCAGCTGGAAGAATAGGTTTTGGGGTCTTCAGTGAATCAATGAATAGCATCATCTTCTTAAGGACTTCTTGACGATTTTTAATATGTTAATAAAATAACAGTCAATAATTTACAGGGCATATATTAAAAATAGTAGGGGAATTTGCTAGCAGAATAACAGGTTCCATGGTACTCAGCTTTTTCATCGCTGTGATCAAAAGGCTTAGCAAGAAAAATTAGAGAAGGAGAAGGTTATTTTTAGTCTCATGGTCTCAGAAGTCTCAGTCCACAGATGAATAGCTGTATCCATGAGGCCTGAGGTGAGGCAGAACATCAAGGAGAGGGAGAGGGAGAGGGAGAGGCTGAGTGAGAGGGAAAGGGTAGGGGGAGATGGATCTGCTTAACAAGGACAAAGGCATGCCCCCCAGGAAAAAAAAACCTCCTCCAGTGACAACCTTCCTGCCTATAATTACCACCATCAAGTTAATTCCTACCAGGAGATTAATGCACTGATTAGGTTAAAACTTTTATAATGCATTCATTTCATCTGTAAACCTTCTTGCATTGTCTCTTACATAACCTGTGGGGGACACCCAATATAAACTGTAATAGGTCCCCACTACTTGTTTCCCAAGCATGCATATGTCCTAATTTCTGGAAGCTGATAATATGTTTCTTTATGGGTAAAACAGAACAAAGATTGCCAGTGGAATTAAGATAGTTTAGCAGGTAAACACAGAGATGCTCCTGTATTATCCCAGTGAGCCCAGTATGATCACAAGAATATTTATAAACAGAAGAGGCAGTAGATGAGACCAGATAGTGATATTTCTTGGAATAATGTGGTTGGAGATGCAACGATGCTGTTGTGAAGATGAAGCTGGACAATGCAAGAAAATAGATTATCTCCTAATGGATCTGTAATGGATTACAGCTCTGTTGATACCTTGATTTTTGTATAATGAGAGCTGTGTTGGACTGCCTACCCATGAACTACTAAGCTTTCGTAATTATAGACCACCAAGTATGTGACAACTTGTTGCAGCAGTGATACAAGATTCACATAGAGAAATAATATGGAAAGAGCAATGAGATAGACTGAATGATTTTAAACTATATTCTATATATTAGAAATTTCTCCGTGATGTTTTCCAGGAAAGTTCATTTACATAGCAGATGAATTCAAAGTTTAGATGTAACCAAGTGAGAATATGGAACAGTGTTAAGTCTAATTCATGGTTATTCATTTTTAATTGGCAAACTAAACCGAAGGTCTGGGAATGTGATTGGATGAATGAAGACATAAAAATCATACTTACATGCAAACTAAAGTGTGTGTGTGTGTGTGTGTGTATGGTACAGACAGTTCTTAGTCTTTGCATATCTTCTGTGAGTAAAATTCTTTCCTTTAACTTTTAGTTGGGTATGGATTTTGGCAGATCATATGCCTCTTTAACTCTTCTCATTTGTAGAATGACATATTGCAAAATGTGTAGGATTAAAAAATTTTTGCAAAGTAGGAACTAAATCATTTGTAGTCATTTTAAAGAAATTTTTCACTAATATTTGTTAAAGGCAAAACAAAATAAATATACAAATTTAATGATTTCAAATAAACACACTGTAATAAAATATTTGTTTCTGAAGGATGGTTTAAGTATATCAGCAATCTAAATTAGGGAATGTACACCTCAGTTTGTGTATATTCCTTATTTAATAAATTAGAAATGTTTTAGAGTGGGTATAACATGCAACATGGGCACTGAGTTATACAGTACAGATATTTTTATTTACGTAATTAGAAATCAAGTCCAAAATTTTTTTCTTTGTTAAAAAAGGAAAGGCAGAAATGTATGACAAAGATGGTACCAGTGATACAAATGTAAACTAATGTGTGCATACACACACACACACACACACACACACACCACACATGGAAAAAAATGTCTAACATAATTCAAATAAATCAAACAAAATTTTCTGATTTTACATCATCATGTTTATAACCCCATCATGGACACTGGACTAAGAAAACAAGTCCCATCCTACAGATAGTTTTAAATAAGTGTAAATATTCTGCTTTAAAAATATATTATTACTGTCACTTCTAAAAAGTTATATTACTGACATCCAGTATTTTGGGAGAGTATAATTACAGTACACTGGATTCTATTCTAAGTGCTTTACATGTATCATTAACATAGTTTAACCTCACAACTGAGTCACTAGGTATTGTTGTCTCTGCTATATGCATGAAGAAAGCGACATGATGAGGAAACTAATTTGCTTAAGATGACATAGTACTGGAAGAGGTAGGGTAGGAGAATGTATAATATTGTATAGTTTGTATTTATTTCTCAATTATGAATGATTGATTTGGGGACAATATGAGTGAAATAGTATATACAATGTGTTTAAAAATTTTAGTTCAAATATTTTACATGACTCTTCATATAATTGATGGGTGAGCTGAAATTGGTGCTACTACATTTTCTATGTCTATAACTAAAAAAGTAATAATTATATTACAAGGAAATGTCATTTATTTTATAATCCAGCCACAGAAAACTAACATAAACTTATTTCTGCCACATATGTTTTGTGATCAGAGAACTATAACAGAATAATTCAAAATGTTTTGCTTTGTAACAATATTACAGTTACTTACAAAGTTTTGCCATCATTGGCAATCCTCAATATCTTAAAATTTGAGTGCATGCATTTTACTTATACCCCAGATTTTAAGGGTAAAAAAATATATTTCAACTCTAATTTAAGAAACTACTAAAAAAAAATTGGTGGCCAAAGGTTTATGTACAAGATGACCATTGCAGTATTAAATTGTAAAAACGTTCCTGGATTATCAATAAGTAAAAAGCTTCAAAATGATTTATGTGCACAATCCCAGGGAAGTACCCAAGATTTTATTTGCATATGTTGAAAAAATATATTTGCATCACAGTACTAGTACTTTTCTTCTCATTTTTGACATATTCTTAATTTTCTTTTGGAAAAAAAGTTTTTGTGCTAAGGATTGAAACTGGGGTGCTTTTTACCACTGAGCTATATCACCAGATCTTCAGATCATTTTTTTAAATTTGTTACTAGGTCTCATAAGCTGGCCTTGAACTTGGAATCTTCTTGCTCACACCTGCCCCTGCATCACTGTAGCTGGGATAACAGGTGTGTGTCACTAAGCCAGCTAAAAATGTTATTTTTAATGCTAATTTTATGAGTAATTAATTTGTTAAAAAAGGCTATTCATTATTGATTTTTTTCTACCCTAATCTGCCAGCACAATTTTCATCTTTTTATGATGTTGATCAGATAAACTTCATAGCACAATGATACATATACTAAAATACATGTTTAATGAGAAAGTTTTAATAAAAGGCAATATTCATGTGATTCTTGCAAAAGGTGAAATAAGTTTACAATAATCAAACTTACCTTTTTCAATAAACTTATTACTTTACATTATTAAAAATTGTACTTTAACTTGTATAAGTAAATATATATTTCCCAAGCATATTTGAGTGTAGAATATCAATAGCAATGTGATGCTATTGATATTATTAATATATATGTATTATGTAAATAAATATTAAAATTTTATTTTTATATAAGTTTATGGTAACCAGGTGGTAATAATATGTTTCTAATTAGTATATGATTTTTGCTTTTATTAAATAATTTCTTTTTAATGATGATTATTAGATACTTGCATTTTCAAATTTCCTTTTGCCTTCATGTATATTTGTATATTCTTTTGGATAAAGGAATATTTTATTTTAGGAATGAAGAATAGAAAATGATTTATAAGACCCATTTAGGAAAACAGTCTCTTAAACAAGGCACTTATTCAACAATATTTGGCAATAATCAATAAACATTTGTATATTTAAAATACACCTACGTCACCTGTGCACATATATGCATGACTGGCTGGATGACCATTCTGAGGCTGGTATTGTAATTATTTAAAAGGGGGCTTTATTGGAATGAGAACAAGAATATAAAAGGGAAAAACTATTTCCTGACATGAAACCATAAAATTAAAACCATAGATTTCTGCTCCGCACATGCCAAATCTCATATCCTGATGTACTAGGATATGCTTGGTGATTTTCCTTTTGGGGACAAACCTCTAAGGGAAATTTCTACAATTAAAAAAAAAGGCTCTCATGAGAAACACCCATTTAAAAGAAAAGATAGTCATCCATATCTGATTTGAGCATTCTTTTATTTTCAGTATTTGAACAAGTTATGTGTTATTCTACTTTGAATGTTATTTTTATTTGCGTTAATGTCTTCTTAAAATCAGAGCTTGCATTTGGTAAAACTTGATGTGCCTCTATGATAAATATCTTTGTTTTTTCTTAATATCTCAGTTCAGTTTTTAAAAATCTCAAATTAATTATGTTTAGAACTTCTTTCATCTCTTGTGTTTCCTTTAATAAGAAAAAATATTCAAATTCAAATAAATCATGTTCATGACCTTGTGTCCATTGAAGACTTGCAAAAATTTTGAGGTGTTTTTTATAGACTCACCTAAAATGTATTTAATTACATGGGAGAAAAAAATCTGTGTTTGACCTAGTACTTAATTTTTGATTACAGATCTGATGATTGTTAACTATTATATGTTAGATTTTTGTCTTGTAAAATAGCATCAAATGTTATAGTTTTATGGGTTTATAGACTATTAACCAGTTTTATATGTAATAAATTCTGTTGATTTCAATCAATTCTGTTGATTAAAGTTAATCCTTGATTTTAAATTCTACTTTTAATTAGCCTTAGCACCATAGGTCACCACATGAATTATTAAACTGAAGGGAATCTTTGACAGCTATTCATTTTAGACTTCAGTCGCACTTTTAACATTTTTAAAGTGTATATTTTAAACACTTTTAATTTTCAGAAAAAATTTATTGGTTCTTTTTAGTTATACCTGACAGTAGAATTCATTTTGAAATAATTATATACAGCACGCATGGGAATAAAACTTGTTCTAATTCAGACCCTAGTACCTCTCCTTTCCCTTCTCTCTTCCCATTCCTTCCTCCCTTCCCTCTGTTAATCTTTCTGTCATTAACTCATAGTTATTTTTTTAAAAAATATTTTCTTGTGGATGTACATAATGGCGAGATTCACTGTGCTATATTCATATATGTACGTAGGAAAGCTATGTCAGATTCATTCTACTGTCTTTCCTTTTCCCATTACCCCTCCCTTCCCTTCATTCCTCTTTGTCTACTCCACTGAACTTCTATTCTTATATATTTACCATGTTAGCAAATTGAATGACTTTTTGTAATTATTGCGGTGTTAAATATTCTGATTTTTTAAATAAAATTATCAAACTTTATGAGGGGTATTATAAAGTAGAAGTCTTTATAAAATCAAATACACCATGATTCTAGACTAAAGCTACTATTTTTCAGTTATTTGGTTCTTAATCTGATTATGGATCATTTAAGAACTATATCAATACTCTGCAACTTAAACCTCTCATTTAATATATTTGGTTCTAACAGTTTGAACTATAATCAAATATAAAAATGAAATTTCACATGTAAAAGGAAACCTCATCAGAGATTAAGTTTATGATTTTGTTTCTTCCTGGCTACCAAAATATTAAAAATAAAGAATCAAGTGTAAATCACTTAAATTAGGCTTTCCTTTGATCTCAAAGAAGATGAGAAACAAAGTCCCTTTGAAGCCCATATTATTGGCATCAGATTCCTCATTTTAGGTCTGGAGCCAATTTGTTTAGAGGTTCCAAAATTTAGATTCTGAGGCAATGTTGCTAAACTTCCCCTAAAAATATGTGCCTGCTAAAAAATGATCAACCCCACCCCAACTTAAACACCTAGCCAGTTTATGATCAACCCCTCCCAGCTTAAACTCCTAAACAGCTTAGGATCAACCCATCCTAGTTTAAACTCCTAAGCATAGATTCCTTTTTGCTGGATATAATGCTACTCTGTGTATGCTCACAGGCTGCTGCTTTCCTTGGAGGGACAGCCTTGTTGGTATACACCATGTCCCTGACAATAAATCTCTTGCGTGGGGTTCAGGTATGTGGCATGGTCTTTAGACTTTGCGTGGACTCTATGAGTGTCCTTTCCCATATGATCTTTGAGTTCTTAAAGTAGTTCCCTCAGACAGGTGTGGAAAGGAATCCTTGTCATTACTGGCTTGCTTTCCTTCTCTTATTTCCAATAGTGACTTTATGGTTCTTCAGGTTTTATTTTGCTCTTTTTTTGTTGTTGTTTTATTAAAGCTGGCATATACATTTCATTTTCACTTCCTATAAGTTTTTATTAGGCTACAAAGAAGAGATGCATTTTGTAGAGCCTTGGTTAATTAGCTTGTTGTGGTTTAGAGATGAGGTATCTTCCAAGAGTTCATGTGTGAGAAAATGCAAGAACTCTCAGAAGTGAAAAGATTAGATTATGAGAAGTATGACCTAATCAGTGGACTAACCCATGGCTCTGGATTAACTGGGTGGTAACTGTAGATAGTTTGCATGTAGCTGGGGGACATAGGTGTGGAAAGTGGGGGACATACTTTGAGATTATTTTGATCCTGGTGAAGGGAGTTCTCTGTGTGGAATTCCTAGTTGCCATGTCCTGAGTTGCTTTTCTTCTCCACACCCTTCTGCCACTAAACCTCTGAAGCTGTGAGCCAAAATAATTTTTTCCTTATCTATGTTGTTTTGTAAGAACTTCTGGTCACAGTAATGAAAAAGCTGACTAAAACAAAGTTATTTCAATTTTATTCGCTTCTTTTCTTCCACGTTTTTTTTTATTGGAGCATTGTAGTTGTATATAATGGTGGGATTAGTTGTTAAATATTCATACATGCATATAATATAACAATATAATTTGGCCAATATCCTTCTATGAACTTTCCCATCTCCTTTCCTTCTCTCACCCATTGGTCCCTTTCCTCTATGCTACTGATCCATTCACTTTTAGTATAGCCCTTTCAGAGGTTATGCAGGGAAAGTAGTAACACTATATTTTCCTTAAATATTGGCAAACATGTGGAGTCCTCCAGAGAAATAAATTCTGTTAGTTCAGGAGTTTTAAGTTGTATGACCTTGAAAGAAGTCAATACTAAGAACTGAAAACATGGCATCACAAGCATGGAGCCTCATAGCCTATACTGAGATTGAGAAATAAGGTTACACATTATCAGAGAGTCACAGGGTCTCTATAGGCATCTGGATTAGCTTGGCCTCATCTCAGCAATGTAGCAATATAGAATACAGTTTCAACTTATTGTGGCAGGAGTGAGTCATAGGAGAATCACTCAAAACTAGCAGTCTCATTCTTGGGTCCAGAAATCAGAACTAAATCCTTTGTTACACTGTCAATATTTATCAGAGCCCTTTACTTTTGAGAGTTAGAGAAATTTTAAGAGAAAAATATACTCAATTACTTCTCTGCTTATAAATTTCCAAAAATAAAACCTATTTTATATCTGAGTGTGTACCACAATGATATATGCATATGACCCTTTTGTACCATGAATATAATATATTCTATAACACTGGAGTTACAGAATTCTGCCAACAGAGGTTTCTTGTTTTTGTTTTCTTATTTTTTTTTCTTTTTTTGGTGGTGGGGACAGGCAATAACATTGATGGAGTTTCCCCCTTCTCTCTGTCACTCCTAGTGATGCCCTTAAGGACCATATGGCTGAGTGTATCAGTAAGCAGATCATAAGTTATGATACAGTAGGAACAAACTGAAAATTTCACTTACTTGCAACAACAGAATCTGTTTTTATTTTTATACATGCTACCTGTCTTTCTTGTTGTGCTCTTCACAGTATCTATGGATACAGGCTGATAGGATAGTTTCCATAACACCACCATTATATAATATAACAATATAATTTGGCCAATATCCTTCTCTGAACTTTCCCATCTCCTTTCCTTAACACCAAAATTTCTGCTTCCAGAACAGCAATTAATGAGAAGAGAATGCAGTAAATCACATAGTAGGTTTTTAAAATCTTTAGACTGGCTGTGACAAAAATGTCACTTCCCTTTTCTTGTAAAAATGAGTCCGAAGGTCATGCTTGTGTTCAACCAGTTAGAAATATCAAATTCTTCTTGCAGGAGGATCACTCAATAGTCTGATGTTCATGTTTCTGAGGTCCTCTCATCCTTTGACATTAACTTCTACTATTCCTGACAAATGATCAACACTTTGTTCTTCTGTATTTTATTTCCATTAGAGTAGGGAAAGTACCTTCCATCTCTCCTGTATTGTTATATGCTCAACCTTGAGTATACATACCACTTTCAGACTTAATTACAGATGCTTCACACTTGTACCTTTTGTCTTTTGCCATACAGTTTGTTTACAATTCATAATTTAATTTTGAAATTCTAAATTCACAGGGTAAAAGTTGAAACATTAGAATAAAAATTTCTGGCCTTCATCTCCAACTAAAATAAGCATTTAGAAATCTAATATTCATTCTATTCCTCTTTGTGGACTATTCTGCATAGTACATTTTTGAACCTTTTTTTACGTCATTGAAAAAAAGCTAATAGATTTGGTAGCAAAGCATTCAACTGGAAATAATCAGGATATATGCGAATGGCATAATCAATAAAAAGTATTGAAAGCTCTTTGAGGAGAGCTTTGAGCATTAATGCTTCAATATATTTGAAAAACAGGGAAACACACTATGTTTTAAAGTAACTATTAGAAACATAGAGGAAAAGTTAGATTCCCTTAATTCATTCAGTTATGTAGGTTTTAAACTTGTTTTAAATATATAAGGAATCTTTAGAAAAAATTTAGAACTTATCTTTGTGGAAATGGGTGAAATATGAATTCATTCCTACATAGTTGACAGTGCAGGATCATTTGAAAAGACCCACATAAAGGATTTATTGTGAAACATATGTATGTATCCTTTGTATTTTATAGTACTGTCATTTACCTACATAAGGCTACCAATTTTCTATCTTTGGAGAGTAGATAAATGACTTCCTAACGCCAAATACTTTTAAATTTGAGCCTGTATTTCTAACACTAAAATGCTAGTACATTAACCTGCCAGAGTTGTTTTGTTCATTTTCTTTAAACACACTTGCAGTGGAATTGGACAAGAGTAATGTGTTAATATTCCCCAAAGAACAGTTTTTTAAAGACAGGAAATATGAAACACCACATAAAGATCAACTAAACAGAAAGAGTTCTGAAATGCAAATCTAGCAAAATCAGCATTTGAAGCTATTTAAAAATGTACTCTGAGGCTTATTTTTAAGAATTTTAAATTTTTCTTATTTTCTCTCTGAAATTTTCACTTTGAAAGTGGTCTGCAAATATGAAAAAAATTTACACTGCATAAGTCTGAAGGAATTTGATGTGTATTATCACATGTATTTTGTCATACATAAAATCTGTAAGAAAATGTTCTATCCCTGGAAATGTGAACTTTTGGGAAACATAAAGGTAAAGCTTTTTTTAAAATTTTCTTTTCTAAGTTGTTAATAGAGCTTTATTTTATTTTTTTATACATGGTGCTGAGAATTGAACCCAGTGCCTCACAAAGGTAAAGCTTTTTAAGCAGAAGAATTTTTATATGATTTTTTTTTCAGATTGTAATGAAAAGAAATGATCATTCTCATCATCAATTGTTAAAGACATCATAAACAATAAAGAGTTGAATAAAGCCCTCTGAAATAAGGTTTGGGATGAATGTTATCTAGCCATTAAAAATTGTATATTTTCTTTGTGGGTTATGTTACTCTTCTCTTAAATGCTAATTGCCTTTATCAGGGGAATTGCATGTTTTTACCAAGGACAAAGAATACACCAAAGCCCTTTGTAAGTCTACCAATTTCAGGAGTATTAAGGAAAGGAAGACTACATCTCAAAACAAAAATCACATTGAAAAGGAGGGCTCATAGATTTTTAAGATGGTTGGAAAAACAAAATTTCAATTTTCAATTTAAATTTAGGAAGGAAGTCCCTATGAGTCTTAGTTATATGATTTTTTGAACTCTTTCACTAATAATCAGCTCTCTATTTGATGAAGAAATTTATTTATTTACTACACACTTATAATTCTTTGGAAGTTATGTTAATCAGCTTTCTGTTATTGTAACAAAATACTTGAGATAATCAACTTAATAAGGGAAAATATTTGCTTGGGCTCAAGATTTCAGACAATGGTCAGTTGCCTCCATTGTTTTGAGGCTTATATTAAGACAGAACATCAGGGCAGGGAATGTGAGGTGAGGCAAAGATGCTCTCCTTATGGTGATCAGGAAACAAAGAGAGATAAGAAGGGGCCCTGATCCAATCCCTTTAAAGAGTGTGCTTGAAATGACATAACTGCCTTACACTAGGCTACACCTCTTAAAGGTTCCACTACCTCTCAATAGCACAAGCTGAGGCTCAGGTTTTTAACACATGAGTCTTCTGGGGACACCTGTAATAGTTAGATCAAAACTATAGCACTCCACCTTGGTCCCCTAGCTTCATGTTTAATACACAATGCAAAACGTATTTGGTCCATTTCCAACAATCCTCAATTCTTGACTGTTCTAGAATTGCTGAAAAATCCAAGCCCAAAATCTCTTCCAAGACTCAAACTCAGCTCTAAGCCCTTCATAAAATCAAAAGAATAAGTTACATACTTCCAAGATACAATGGAACAGGATAAACTTTCCTATTCCAAAATGAAGGAATAGAAAAATAAGGAGGAATAAGATCAAAACAAGACTAAACCCGGCAAAGCCATGATTAAATTGTACAGTTCTGTGTCTTGCATCTGGGGCACACGGCGGTAGGAAGTGAACTTGGACAGTTGTACTCCTATAATCTTGCTGGTTAAAAACCCACACGGCAACTCTCTTGGGCTGGCTCTGGTCACAGCTTGAAGTTTCCCTCAGTTAATGTGCCATGTGTTCAGCATCTCTATCTTACTGGGTCTCTACTGCTTTGGGTTTTGCTCTCACAGTTTCATACACTGTCTTGCAGGAGATGGACATAGATTCCACCCATATGTCCTACTGCCTACCCTCCCATGCTTTCCCTTGAAATTTCAGTAGAAGTTTTTATGACCACATAACTCTTTTCCTGAATTCCTGCAAAAACAGTGTCTCCTAGACAATGCCAATATCGACCATGGGTACAAGCTACACAAAGGTTTGCTTGAACCAAGGATTCAGCAGCATTTCAGTGCCTTATAGGCTGAACTTGGGGAAATGAATTATTGGGAAATAATTCCTTGGGCATCACCACCAACAAAAACATTTTTGAAGAAGTTTACACTTTTGTACCTTTGAGTCTTTTGGAATCTTGCCAATTCCTGAGATGCCCTTAAGACATTTTCCCCACTGTCTTAGAGCTAAGTACTAAGTACTTTAATTCTTTTTATTGGTGTTGGTCTTATTAGCTATTGCACTCTCCTTGGCAGCACTTTCAAATTGGCTTCTTTTCTGGCTCAACTGCAAGTTTCTAATTTTCCTGTGTCTCACAGTAAATTTTGAAAAAAGCAGCCTGTAGTACCCATGCTGCTTCCTGAATTCTGTGTTGCCTTGAAATTTCCCTTGCTAGATAGTCAACTTTAAACTCAGATTCCACAAGCAGGACATGAACATAATGCATCCCAATTCTTTGCAAGAGTGTAAACAAGTAATCTTTAGTCCAATGTCTAATAGAGTCCTTATTTCCATATGAAACCTCATGAGCATAATCCTTTCTGTCCACATTTTTATCAGTATTCTGATCTTCTGTGCCCTTACCAGAATTAAGTTCCCCTTACAATATTCCAGGCTTTTTCTCCAAGCTTTACAAAATGTATCCTGTGAACAAATTCCAAAGTTTCTGGACCACATCCTTAGGTATGATCTCAGTATGACCTCACATCTTGGTACCAATTTTCATTACTGTAACAAACCACTTGAGATAGTCAATTTCAAAAAAAAAAAAAAAAAAAGG
>NW_025999853.1:24820377-24927988 GCF_001458135.2 Marmota marmota marmota
AATTTAAAAAAAAAAAAAAAAAAAAAGGCAAGGCAAAGTTTATTTTGGCTCACAGTTTCAGAAGTTTGAAAACATGGTCTTTTGGCCCTATTACCTTTGAGTTTGTGGCCAGGCAGTACATCATGGCAGGAACTTGTGGCAGGAAAAGCTACTCAGTTCATGGTAGTCTGGGAAACAAAAAGAGAAAGGAAGAGAAGGATCCAGGGTCCTGATGTCTCCTTCAAGTCATTCTGCAAATGACCCAACTTATTTCCACTAGGTCCCACTTTTACAAGTTTCACAACCTTCTACCTCAGCACCACTCTAAAGACCAAGCCATTAACATCTAGGCCTTAAGGCAGATAGTCAAGATCCAAATGATAGCATAAGTTGATTTTTATGTCAAGCTATGACATGCTTATATTTTGTTTGCTGTTTTGATTCTAGTTTTATCTTCAGTGAAAACATAGAATTAGCCTGTTTGCAAAAGTTTTAAAAGAGTAATATACCCACGATTTCTAATCCAACATTAGTACACCCTGTGCGACACCCACAACTGGCCAGATGACTGTGTAGATTCACTTCTTTCAACCATCACTATTAAGTTACATTAACATAAGACTTAATATAACTATTAAGTCATATTATTGTCTTCTCAAAGTACTTTCTTTAGATATGAGCTTCAAAATTAGACAAAGCTGTCTGATACCTGTGGAACACAAAGTGTTAACATATAATCTCATTGTGCTTTAATTTTATGTGAAGCTTATGGCTACATGAGCACCCATCCACTTTTTATTTAGACTGCCACTTCGTCATCATGCTACCTATGCAATTAATTTTGAAGCCGGTCAATGTAATACTTCCTGGTCCTTTGAAGTCTCTCATTGTTGATTTCAACTGGGAGAACTGCCTGTCCCCTAGAACCTGTCATCTACATTTTGTCCTCTCTTGTCGGTATTTTTCATCTGAAAATTTAACAACATTTTTCTTAGTTACTAAAATTAGGAGTCTGGATTTAAAAAGGAGTACTATTAGTATGAATAATGGTTTAAATATATCACATTAGATTGTATTTTACGTATATTATGGCGTTCAAAATAAAAACATAGTACTTTCAAAGATCTCTACTTGCCTTGGATTGAGAATGCAAAATTGCAGAAAGCTAACAGCTGTTGAAAAGGTAAATTCTAACATCAAGGCATTATCAAGTGAGCCCTTTGCTTCTTTATTGAATGGAGCAGATTGCAGAGATGATGAAACTCAAAGACAAGTTGAGCCTAGCTGGACTTGATAATCCTAACCAAAGTAACAGCCCACCATGTTGAGGGACTTCTTGACAATTCAGAGGGAATTCATGCGAAAGCCAAAGAACTCTTGTTCCTGTTCTGCCTAGAAAGCTATTCTCCAGATTTGAAAGAGATTCTTGAGCTCTGATGAAGTGACAAGCTTGGATGCAGAACAACAGACCAGTTTTAAATGTCTGGCCTGGGGCCTTGTATGGCAAGGGTTCTGCTGCTTTTAGTGAAAGATTTTCTATGGAAGCTTAGCAAAAGCCAAGTTTTTGTCTAGCTGTTATTAAAATTAGTAATAGTGTAAGTTGAATACAGTTTTTGTTTAGATCTTGTTTCAAACTGTATCTTCTCAGATCTGTGTGCTGCTAAGCATTGATTAACTTACATTGTATATATTTATAATACTTCTCCAAAGAGCCACACTACTAATGCAGAAAACTATGCCTATTAAAAAATACGGAGTTTGATAATGTTTTAAACCTATCAAGTAACACTACTCTCTAATGTCAATTAAATTGCAGTGAGGAGTTGTATGAGTTCTCTAAGGGCATAGTAATTATCCAATACAGGTTTATAAGGAATATAAACTTTACATTTGGGATTAGAAAATTGGCCTGTGGAGGTTACTTAAATCCTATAAATAATTTCAATACACTTTTCTTCACGAAAATATGTGGAAACCTAACTTGATACTCATCTTTCTTCTTTCTCAGGGATCAAGAGTTTGTGTCTTCATTACCTTCAAAACAAAATTGCTTATGAAATGTGGCTCAAAGAATTGTTTTTTTGGAATAGTTGATCTTTTGATTTGAAAGTAAAGGTGATGGAGATGATCTGGTTTGATGTATATTTCAGAAGAGTGAAAATGAAGCTGAGAGAAATGAAGTGCCTTCCAAGAGCTCATAAAACAGATGATTACAGAAGGAGTATCTAGAATTTCAATCCAGTGAGCCATCCAATGAACAAAATGAATGCTCCTCTAAAATATTCAACAACCACAAAAAGGCTCTTGCTGAAACTTCTAAAATGTTTGTGATGAAATATTGAAGTTTGAGGAATGTAAATGCTTTAGACAATACATTAGAAGAGGTTCCCATGGTTCACGTATCATTATAGACTCTAAGTGCCAGAAGTTGAAGACTTCATGTGACCGAATCCCAAAATGGTACCAGGATTCAGTTACAGGTTCAGTGAATTCCAATCTACATGAAGTGACCTCTCTTTCAAGAATGGAAACAGTATAGTTCTACCCACTTTTTTAAAAACTTATTTTTCCCAATGTGATATGAAATAAGTGGAAAGTTACCAAGCAGTCAAGCATAGGTCAAACATCAAATAAAAGGCAGATGTGGCGGGGTGGGTTGGTCAGAGCAGGAGTGATAAGAGTCAAGAGAAGATGAGTTGACACTTCTCAAAAGTTGTTTCTTTTGAGAATCTTACTTCGTTTTTTAGACATGAGGCTCCAACAAGCATGTTCACAGTTGGATACTTTCTCTCAGATATGTTCTTTGATGAATTAGTCTTCTTGTTTCCCAGTTAATCATAAAATTCATATTCAAAATAGTTCACAATTGTAATTTCAATATTCAAAGCAAATTAAAAATTAATAAACTTCCAAATTTTACATGCTTCATTATACCTCTGTAGACATTAAGTGAGATTATGTGACCAGATTCTTAGTATCAATTTATTCTTTCATTGAAAAACAAAGAATGACTCTACCTAGAGAGTTCAATCAATGTGCTCTTCTACCAACAACCTTGACAATGTTACATTGTTAGATGAGGAAATTCTCTGGACCCATCCACACCTACATCATCAAAATCTCTGAGAGTGGCCATGAGGAACCTGCATTTCAGTAGGTTCTGCATATACTCTTGTGCTTGCTCAAGGATAAGAAGCACTGACGCAGAGCACCTGACACTTTCTGTGCGCTGTAGGACTATATTTAATAAGTCCAGGAGATGAAAGCAGATATAAAATCAAGTCTTATAGCTAGTAATGAGAATGTTGTGAAATAGAAAGATAAAATGGCTCTTTTGGGTATATTTCTGATGCCAACACATATGGAAATACAATCTAATATAATTTGAGAAATACTTTTTAAAAGAAGAAGGTAAATTGAAGTATTACTTCATCTTGTAGGGATTTTAAGAGTTTTCATGTACACTGCATTTAAATAAAGTGGTAGTTTTTTGTTTAATAAAAGGATTTCTTAATTGCAGAACATTAATAGATAAAGCCAACATTTCATTATTTCTAATTACAGTTTTTCAAGTTTCAAAAACAGAAAACATTTATTCATATTAAAACAATAACTTATTTTGATTTCAAAGCATAATACCACCTCTGCCATCTGTTGTAGTTGTATAATTATACGTAGCAATTTAGTTTGAATGTGATTCTTTAATTTAAACATGGCCCTCATGTCTCCTTTTTATCTGTAATAGGATTATAATGTAATTACATTTAGGTGAAATAATTTGGAAATGCTTAAATATGCTACCATCTGCTATGGTATTTAAATTCTTGGGGAAAAAAAAACTTGCACCAATATAAGAATATTTTTCCTCTGGGGTTTCAATAGTGGCTGCAAGTATCTTTTAAAGTACTCAATTAGAATAAATCTCAATACATACATGAAGCTATTATCCACTTGCTACATAGTGAGAGTCAAATGCTGTGTTCATTTATTGGAAAAATTCCAATAAGAGTAACTCTATCTGCATGGCCGTTGAAATGCCTCATGTTAAGGCTGAGGGGCAATGAATGCAGGGTGGGTAGCCTCTGTCTGTTCTGCATAAGGAAAGTCAAAATACATATGGCATTGTTCTCTCACAGTATAACTTCAAAATCAGAGAATTGTCTTACGGACTCTGTCCTTATAAAGAAAGGATGGTTTTGGAAAGGAGGTTAGCATCAAGGTAAAGGTGATGTTACCTTTTCTTTTCTCATTATCATTAGGTTGAGCTGTTGCTTAATTATTAGTTACCTGTTTATAAATCCATTCCCCAGAAGTAGAATATGAGAAGAGGTTTGTGTACAAGTAGTTTCAGCGTAACCCAGCAAAATGGTGGGAGAAGCAGGACAGGGAAGGGAAAGACAGCAAGAAATGGTGCAATGTCAGGAACAGGCTGAGCCTGGGCTTGACCCTGTAGGGTCTATGCAATGTAAATGATGCCTCAGTTTATCATATTTTATAACATAGGCCTTGGACTTTTATGTTTCCATGTTACTCAGTCATTTTCAAATGGTGGGGCAATTAGATGGCAAGGAGTAACTGGTGAAACTCCTAAGCACTTTTAGTTTGCACATTTGAAAAACCTCCCTAAAATGGCAAGTTCAAGCTCTTTAAAGAAAAGCCAGAAAGTCTGGGGAAGAGTACACAGATAGCAGTGAAGGGATTCAGGGAATCTGAGCAGGTTGCCACAGTGTGCTATGGTAACTTTGTACCTGAATTACAAAGTATTATGGTTGTTAGGTAAATTAGCAGAGTTAAACAAAACAAGGCATGCATTTTAATACATATTGAATCTAGGCTAAATAAAACTGCTAATTTTCTTCTAGGAATTCTAGAACACTGAAGTATTATATTTGAAATTATTTTATTTAAATAGCTATAGAATTTAAGCATTGCTAACTGCTTAGCTTTTGTGTTTTTAATAATAAATTGGCTTATATGTTAATTTAAATTTGACACCTATGAAATGAGAACATTTGTATTAATTTTAGGTAATCAAAACTACAGTTGGAAATAATTGCTCATGAAAGGGTAAATTCTAAAATTTTTAAAAATGTGCTTTAATGAGTGATATGGCCAAAGTTAGGAGAGAGTAATCAAAAGCTTTTAGAATGGAATACTGCAAAAAAGGAAAATCTTCTGTAAGCCACAGTGTGATTTTAAACTTAGTGATTTAGAACATATTTTTATTTAGCTTAAATAAAACACAACCTACACACACAGTAGCAAGTTAACCTGAGGGTAACAATTTAACCTTAAACTTTACTGCAGAGTAGCTATCAAATTAAATAAGAGATATCACATTCATATATTCAATATATATCTCATATTCAATTTATGTTATATATAAATCTAATATTATGTAAAATATATTATTATTTAGTTAATAGATAGCTCATCCTCAGTGAGGATGTATTGTGTAAAATATTCACAATTTATTTTATTTTATTTTAATCATCAGGGCATGAAATAATGTTTCTATCAATGGATAGTAGAATTCTAGAAATGAATTGTATTATTTGGTTTTATCAGTTTATAGATTGGAACTTAGTCACTAAGAAATCAGAGACTTTTCAATATCACTCAAAAAATAGACTGGAATACAAATCATCTAACATCCAAGTTTTAATTTATGGCATTCTTCTATCATAGCTTGCCTGTTAATGCACTTTCCATATGGATAGAATTTTAGGAGGCAAACATTTTTTCCCTTCATTTTAAATCTCAAAACTAGAGTCTTAATTATTAGATTTGTACCATTACTCAGGGTACTCAATTATACTTCATTTTTAATTAGAAAGATATTTTAATACATTTGGCAGACATTTAAAATAAAGCCAAAATATATATAATAAAATGTTTGTTTCTTAATATCACTTAGTGATATTTCCATAAAGGGACATATAAATATACCTCATTTAAAGCCATTGCTGTAGTGTATTCAGTTGTAGGAATGCACCCACATTTCTTTACATGGTCAACAGACAGATTAAGAATGGACAAACTAAACAGACATTTCTCAAAACAAGAAGTGCAAATGGCAAAACAGAATTTTTAAAAAATGTTCAACATCTTTAGTAATCAAGAAAATGCAAATGAAAACTACTGTGAAATTTCATAATGGCCATTTTTAAGTACAAATAACTATAAATGCTGTCAAGGATGTGGAGGAAAGGTATGCATTGTTGGTGGAATTGCAAATGAGTACAACCACCTTAGAAAGCAATATAAAGATACATTGAAAGACTAAGACTAAGATGTAGGCTCTCTATTCACCTCACAGATCATTTCTTTTGCTGAAAAGAAACTTTTTAGTTTGAGTCCATCCCATTTATTGATTCTTGATTTTAATTCTTGTGTCACAGGAGTCTTATTAAGGAAGTTGGGGCCTAATCCCACATGATGGAGATTAGGGCCTACTTTTTCTTCTATTAGAGACAGGGTCTCTGGTTTTATTCCTAAGTCCTTGATCCATTTTGAGTTGAGTTTTGTGCATGGTGAGAGATAGGGGTTTACTTTCATTTTGTTGCAAATGGATTTCCAGTTTTCCTAGCACCGTTTGTTGAAGAGGTTATCTTTGCTCCAATGAATGTTCTTGGCACCTTTTTTGTCTAATATAAAATAATTGTAGTTTTTTGGATTAGTCTCTGTGTCCTATATTCTGTACTATTAGTCTACCAATCTGTTTTGATGCCAATACCATGCTGTTTTGTTACTATTGCTCTGTAGTATAGTTTAAGGTCTGGTATAATGATGCCACCTGCTTCACTCTTCCTGCTAAGGATGGCTGTAGCTATTCTGGGTTGCTTATTTTTCCAGATGAATTTCATGATTGCTTTTTCTATTTCTATGAGGAATGTCATTGGAATTTTGATGAAAATTGCATTAAATCTGTGTAGTGCTTTTGGAAGTATGGTCATTTTGATAATATTAATTCTGCCTACCCAAGAGCAAAGTAGATCTTTCCGTCTTCTAAGGTCTTCTTTGATTCCTTTCTTTAGGGTTCTGTAATTTTCATTATATATATCTTTCCCCTCTTTCATTAGGTTGATTGCCAAGTATTTTATTTTTTTATTTTATTGAGGCTATTGAGAATGCAGTAGTTTTCCTTTTTGAGGATTTTTCACTGATATACAGAATGCCTTTGAATTATGGGTGCTAATTTTATATCCTGCTACTTTGCTGAACTCATTAACTAGTTCTAGGAGTTTTCTGGTGGAACTTTTTGGGTCTTCCAGGTATAGAATCATACAAATCTTTACCCTTCACACATTAGCTAGAGCACTAATCACTAGGGTATATAAAGAACTCAAAAAGCTAAACACCAAAAAACAAAAACAAACAAACAACAACAAAAAACCCAATAACCCAATCAATAAATGGGCCAAGGATCTGAAGAGACACTTCTCAGATGATGATGTATAATCAATCAACAAATACATGAAAAAAATGTTCATCATCACTAGCAATTAGAGAAATGCAAATCAAAACCACTCTAAGATTTCATCTCACTCCAGTCAGAATGGCAGCTATTATGTATACAAACAACAATAACTGTTGGCGAGGATGTGGGGACAAGGGTACACTCATACACTACTGGTGGGACTGCAAATTGTTGCAGCCAATATGGAAAGAAGTATGGAGATTTCTTGGAAAATTGGGAATGAAGCCACCATTTGACCCTGCTGTCCTTCTCCTCGTTTTATACCCAAAGGACTTAAAAAGAGCATACTACAGAGACACAGCCAAATCAATGTTTACAGCAGTACAATTCACAATAGCTAAAATGTGGGACCAACCTAGATCCCCTTCAATAGATGAATGGATAAAAACATGTGGCATATATCCACAATATTACTCAGCAATAAAAGAGAACAAAATCATGGCATTTACAGGTAAATGGATAGAGTTGGAGAAGATAATGCTAAGTGAAATTAGCCAATCTCAAAAAACCAAATGCTGAATGTTTTCTTTGGTATAATGAGGCTGATTCATAGTGGGATAGGGATCAGGAGCATGGGAGGAGTAGACAAACTCTAGATAGGGCAGATGGGTTGGAGGGGAAGGGAGGAGGCATGGGATAATTAATGATGATGGAATGTGATGATCATTACTATCCAAAGTACACATGTGAAGACACGAATTGGTGTGAGTATACTATGTATACAACCAGAGATATGAAAAAAATATGCATATATATGTAATAAGAATTGTAATGTATTCTGCTATCATATATAAATAAAAAAAACATACAAAAAGAAAGACTAAGACTGGATCCATCATATGACCCAGGTATCCCACTCCTTGATATGAATCCAAAATAACCAAAATCAGTATAGTAGAGTGATATATGCATATGAATGTTTATAACAGCACAGTGTACCTTAATACACAAGAAGAAAGAAACTGTACTAGATATACATAATACACTAAAAAGAATATTCCATAAAATATTTTATAAAAATTAGTGAAATTATGCCATTTGCCGGTAAATGGATGGAACTGGGAATGTCATGCGAAGTGAAAGAAGCCAGACTCAAAAAATCAAACGTCCAGTGTATTCTCTCATATACGGAATCTAGAGAGAACTAAAAATTTTATAAAGGGATAAAGAAGGATCTCATGTAAATAGAGAGGAGAACAGTGGAGTAGATCAAGGAGATAAAGGAATAAGGAGGAGGGATGGAAAAGAGAAGGAACTGTAGAATGAAATTTACAAAATTATACTATATGCATGTATGAATATATATCAATGAATTCCACTTTTTAAACTATAAGGCATCAATTAGAAAGTATATTGATAGAAGACAAATGTAGTAGAGGAAGAGGATTGGGAGAGGGATCAGGGGAGAGAAGATGGCACCACTAGGGACTAAAATGGAGCAAATTATGTTATATGTATTTATGAATATGTCAAACCCTGAGATTATGTAAAATTACTAAGTACTAATAAATACACAAAAGAGCAGAAAAGCAAAGAAACAAACAGCAGAGTTATTGCAGACTTAGAGTTTTGGATGTAATTAAGTGATTCTTTGAATGGACAAAACTCTGAGGAACAATAACCAGAGAAAAGTAATTCATAAGGTTATCTGATAAAGGCATTAGAGAACCACAGAAACAATGAAACTGAAACAGTTGGTACTCCAGAGTAGGGAGAGCCACAAAGATATAAGCTGGGGATCGCTGCTATTCCCTTGATGTCATTTGCTATTTATGGACCTATTTATGGACATAAGCAGGAAGCTGGTAGTTAGTGTTTGCACAATAGAGGAATCATGTTGTGGGGGCTGGGAAATTAGCAGAGATTTTGGCTGGCACACGGTGCTTGATTTTTTTTCTTGAATCTCTTGTCAATTTGTGTGAAAAGGAGGCTAGAAGTCTAGAACTGAGTGAAGTTGAAGAAATCTTGTGGAGCTCAGGAGACAAAGATTGCAGACAACATCCATTGTGTGGAGCTACCCAAGCTTTCAGTAGAGAGGAGCAGGAATATATCAGAATAAGACTAAACTTCCAAAGTTTAGTAAATTAGCCTGGAATTAGCTCAACCTGTGATTATGTTAAGGTGATCTTTCCTCATACATTAGACAGGTGAGAAAAGGATAAAACCCACTTTGGGAGAAGGAAATAAAATCTGGAGCCTCCAGTTTTTTAAATGTTAAGGCTCTTCATTCACTCATTTTATGTATATTGTGTATAATATAAATACATAATTATAATTAATATATAATGATATATATTAAATTCTTAGTTTGTCTATTCTTAATCTAGTTCTTGACCACATAAAGAAATGTGGGTGCATTCTTATAATTGAATACACTACAGAAATTTTTAAATGAGACATTTACATGTTCTTCTATGAAAATATCACTAAGTGCTACATTTTATAGTATGTTATATTTTATAATATATATATATACATATATATATATATATACATATATATATATGTATATATATATATATATATGTATATATATATATTATAAAATATAACATACTATAAAATGTAGCACTTAGTGATATTTTCATAGAAGAACATGTAAATGTCTCATTTAAAAATTTCTGTAGTGTATTCAATTATAAGAATGCACCCACATTTCTTTATGTGGTCAAGAACTAGATTAAGAATAGACAAACTAAGAATTTAATATATATCATTATATATTAATTATAATTATGTATTTATATTATACACAATATACATAAAATGAGTGAATGAAGAGCCTTAACATTTAAAAAACTGGAGGCTCCAGATTTTATTTCCTTCTCCCAAAGTGGGTTTTATCCTTTTCTCACCTGTCTAATGTATGAGGAAAGATCACCTTAACATAATCACAGGTTGAGCTAATTCCAGGCTAATTTACTAAACTTTGGAAGTTTAGTCTTATTCTGATATATTCCTGCTCCTCTCTACTGAAAGCTTGGGTAGCTCCACACAATGGATGTTGTCTGCAATCTTTGTCTCCTGAGCTCCACAAGATTTCTTCAACTTCACTCAGTTCTAGACTTCTAGCCTCCTTTTCACACAAATTGACAAGAGATTCAAGAAAAAAAATCAAGCACCGTGTGCCAGCCAAAATCTCTGCTAATTTCCCAGCCCCCACAACATGATTCCTCTATTGTGCAAACACTAACTACCAGCTTCCTGCTTATGTCCATAAATAGGTCCATAAATAGCAAATGACATCAAGGGAATAGCAGCGATCCCCAGCTTATATCTTTGTGGCTCTCCCTACTCTGGAGTACCAACTGTTTCAGTTTCATTGTTTCTGTGGTTCTCTAATGCCTTTATCAGATAACCTTATGAATTACTTTTCTCTGGTTATTGTTCCTCAGAGTTTTGTCCATTCAAAGAATCACTTAATTACATCCAAAACTCTAAGTCTGCAATAACTCTGCTGTTTGTTTCTTTGCTTTTCTGCTCTTTTGTGTATTTATTAGTACTTAGTAATTTTACATAATCTCAGGGTTTGACATATTCATAAATACATATAACATAATTTGCTCCATTTTAGTCCCTAGTGGTGCCATCTTCTCTCCCCTGATCCCTCTCCCAATCCTCTTCCTCTACTACATTTGTCTTCTATCAATATACTTTCTAATTGATGCCTTATAGTTTAAAAAGTGGAATTCATTGATATATATTCATACATGCATATAGTATAATTTTGTAAATTTCATTCTACAGTTCCTTCTCTTTTCCATCCCTCCTCCTTATTCCTTTATCTCCTTGATCTACTCCACTGTTCTCCTCTCTATTTACATGAGATCCTTCTTTATCCCTTTATAAAATTTTTAGTTCTCTCTAGATTCCGTATATGAGAGAATACACTGGACGTTTGATTTTTTGAGTCTGGCTTCTTTCACTTCGCATGACATTCCCAGTTCCATCCATTTACCGGCAAATGGCATAATTTCACTAATTTTTATAAAATATTTTATGGAATATTCTTTTTAGTGTATTATGTATATCTAGTACAGTTTCTTTCTTCTTGTGTATTAAGGTACACTGTGCTGTTATAAACATTCATATGCATATATCACTCTACTATACTGATTTTGGTTATTTTGGATTCATATCAAGGAGTGGGATACCTGGGTCATATGATGGATCCAGTCTTAGTCTTTCTTTTTGTATGTTTTTTTTATTTATATATGATAGCAGAATACATTACAATTCTTATTACATATATATGCATATTTTTTTCATATCTCTGGTTGTATACATNTATAATATATATATATACATATATATATATATATATACATATATATATATGTATATATATATATATATGTATATATATATATATTATGTGTATTTTCTTCTGTCATGAAATACAAATACACTCATATCATCACCCATAATCAAATGTTAATACTTGAAATTAAAAATGAAATTAAGAAATTCATGTATCTATCTATCCATGTAATAACAGATGAGAGCAGCAAAATAGAGAAACGAGATAAGGGTTAAGAGCAAATACCTAAACTGAAAGTCAGAGACAGGAAAAAGAGAAGGCGCAACAACATTAATAGCAACAAAAACAACAACAAAATAAAAAATCAAAAACCAGCGTAAGACATAACAGGGCATAGTAGGAAGTTGGCACACAGAAGTTCTAACATAAATGCAAGTCGGAGTTAGGGAGCAGAGAAAGGAATAGAACAAGCAAAATCTGAAGGAAGCATGGTTTGTGATTTTTCAAAAATCAAATTCAACACCAATAGAAAAGACAAAAAGTCACACCTAGAAACATCATGGTAAAATTGCTAAAATTCAGACAGCAAAATTATAAGGAGTTTCTAGAGGGAGGAAGTCACAAAACTTTCCTAGAATCACCAATATGAGTAAGAATTGAATTACAATAAACATTAAAATTCACAAGTCTATCATATCTTTGTGTTGAAAGAAAACCCACAAGGAAAATTGTCCTCCAAACAACGTATAGATTAGATAAAGACATTTTCATAAAAAAAATAAATAAAACTTCAGAAAATTCATTGCCAACAGACCTGAACTAAAACAAATAAGTGGACATTGTAAACTATTGTATTTTCCAAAGTTTGTCAGAATAATATCTCTTACTTCACAATGTGGCCTTGCTATGACTTTATCCAGAATTGGAAAGGTGGTAGAGCAAGTGAAACTATCACATATGGATGGCAGAAGTATAAATTTGTATTACCACTTTTGAAAACTAAACAGAAACATGTATTTTCATATTCTAAATATATATCCAACATAAATATGTAAATACTTTCAACAAAAGGCATACAGCACCATACGAGTAGCAACATTATTAGTCATAATAGCAGAATCTGGAAAAACCTAGTTAATTAGTCAATATTAGGATAAATCAGGATTCACAAAATTTTTCAGCAAAGAGCCAGATAGTAAATACTTTAGATCATGGGAGACAAGTACAGTTTCTACTACTTATTCTTTCATTCCTTTTCCTTTTTTTAAATTTAATGATCCTTTAAAAATTATATCTATTTTATAGCCATATTCAAACATAGACTGTAGACAAGCTTTTGTTCATGAGTGATTTCTCCACCTTCTGCAATAGAAAAAGAAATGGTAATATATTTATACCAGAAATATTCATAGAGCAGAGTTAGGTACATTTTTCTCCAAAGGACACAAATCCTAAATATTTTAAGTTGTGTCTACCAAATAGTCTGTTACTCAACAATGTTGTTATTGTGCAAATACAGCTATAGGTTATGTGTAAAAAGAATCAGTAAGACTATGATCCAACAGAATTCTTCTTGCAAAAAGCCAATGGTGAGCCAGACTTGGCCTGCGGGATGCATTTTATTGACCCATGCTGTAGAAGAGTGGGAAAGAATAGAAAAATAATGAGTAAAAAGATACATAAATCTTTTTTTTTTTTTTGGACTGGGGATTGAACCCAGGGGTTCTTGACCACTGAGCCATATCCACAGCCCTATTTTGAATTTTATTTAGAGATAGGGTCTCACTGAGTTGCTTAGTGTCTTGCTTTTGCTGAGGCTGGCTTTGAACTTGTGATCCTTCTGTGTAACCCCCATCCAGTATGGGCTACCGAACCAAGAACATTCAGGTGAATTTGGAGTGACATGCAATGACCACGCAGACACGGAATACCTTTTTCTGGGCATCAAGATGGCTTCCCCAGCTCCTGGCCTCATGCTCCCACAAAGGGGGCAAGAGAAAAACACGAGAGGCTGGTGAGAGAGAGGATGCATGTTCCGAGGCTCGGCTTTTATTATTTTTTGGAACATGCTATCCAGAAAAGGGTAATGGGTAGGGTTACATCCAACAGGTGGGTGTAATTCAAGCCCACTGGGTGACACCCACTCCTGGAGCTGCCCCTTTCTCATCCCAGCAGAGGTAAAGTCCAAGTGCATTGCAATGCGTGCAATACCAGTTCAGTACCTCTTTACTCAGGCCTTAAAGGTGTGTATATAGCTCCTGTCCAGAGCGGTCCCGACACTCCTGCCTCAGCCTCTGGAGCCTCTGGGATTATAGGCATGCACTACTGTCCCTGGCAAAAAGATAGATCAATCTTATAAACACAGTTTTTATCAAAAGAAAGCAGTCAAAATGTACACAATGATTTCCACCATATACAGGTGAAAAAATGAACATAAACAGTCTATTGAGCAGAATGTAAGATAATGATTATAATATGATAAAGGTTGTGACTGAAAGGAGCTCAGGTGGCTTCTTTGTGGTCATTATTGTTTCCTGGTTTCATACTGGTTACACAGATATATTCTTGGTATCTTTGAACTGCATGCTTCAAATTTGTGCACACTTTACTATGTACATAATCCCTGAAAGAAATGCTTATGTAATTTTTTTTTATGCTAGGGATTGAACCCTATACCTTGTGAATACTAGTCAAGTACTCCATCATTGAGCTATATATCCAACCCTAAAATATTCACTTAAAAAATAACACCTGGCACTAAAAGATTTTAATCCCAAGTGTCTATTCTATTGTGGTGGGAATTGGTGTTCTCGAATAAAGATCTTTGTACTGAGAGATATTGACTCTGAGACATATTCAAGGATTGCAGAGAGTTAAGGAAAATAATTTGGATGTTCCTAATTTCATCCATAATCTTAGTTACAGGTAATATGCCAGAACATATTGACCAATACCTTCAGTTGTCATTTCCTACAGATACTTTTTTCACATTCATCTTTCTCCTACTTTACTAACTATATGCATGCCCCTAACTTGTTAGAAATTTCACTATATTGCTTTGCTTTCATGTAAATCTCCATGTTACCAAATAATTGGTAGTTTCAAATATAGCTTTATGTTAAAAATAAATAAATCTGATAACTGGATTACAAATTCTTTTAATGTACAGTTGTTTCCAATTTTTGTATGTGACAAGTTTGAAGAATGACCTAATTGTCAGCTGATCAAAATTAACTTCAGTTGATCACCCTGAGATATTGGTGTACAACTAAGAAGGAGGTCAAATAACTGAAGGATATCACTGTAAAACCATGAATGTCAACATTTATCATGATCAAGCCATAAGTTATAGCCATCCAAAGATATACAAAACAACCAGTGAATCCTAAGTTTCTTCTATCACAATGAATTTAGTTTAGTTTGTTTTTTAAAACTTGTACATCAAATGTATTTCATTTTTAGTGTTTCAGTCCATATTGTATCAGTAATAGAGGTAATAATAAGTAAATTCAGAAGAAAATTTGAGCATTTTTAGAACACAGAGACTATCAAATGTTGACTTATATTTTCATGTTAGAAGAGAAGTATGATAATATATTTCGAGTAATATATTTTTAGACATCAAAACATACTTTAGGATAACAATTTTTTGGGGGAATGAACTTCATATATGAACTAAAGAGAAAATAATTTAAATGTTAATAGTGTTAAAAAAACCTCTTCATGCATTTAAAATACATATAATATTAAATATCTATGATATTCAGGACCCTTCATTTTATATTTTATTCATATTCTGAAGGTATTGCAATCAATTTATTTTAAAACAATCAATGTTTACCAAATAAATCACTTTCCCACTCTTCTTTAAATTTATGAAACATCTTAAGGTAACATGTGTAAGGAAGTACAGAGTTTTTCAAATTCCTTTAAGTAACTTGGCTAAAAAAAATGTTGAAAACTCCTGCTCTAATAAATTTGGTATTATTCAACTAAGTAGAAAAGACTAATTTCTTAACATACCCTCAGGAGTTGGTATTTGTTTGATTTAATTGGATTTCATGAGAAATGTGTAACCTGGAGATTTTCAAATCCCATTTAAATTACTTGGAGGTTGTTTTTAATGAACATTTTGTTATGGGCATACAACCTTTTGCTTTTTAGACAAGAATTTTGATTTGAATGTTCATACTTATATTAAGCTTTTCAGTGGAAGATTATTATGTGTTCCCAACACACAGTTGTTCTAGCTAATCCACTCATTGCAAGCAACTTGATCCTACTCAGAGTAAATAGGCAGTCAAGTAGAAGCGGCATGCTTATTGCCAATATTGTTCAATTCTGTTGGTTTTATTTGTTGGTAGAGATAAAAGATACTTAATACAGGTGGATTTTGCCTTAGAGTTTCCAGACCAGTTGTTCTTTTCTTATATTTTAATATGAAAGGCACTGGAATCATTACAGGGTTCAGAAGCTGGCTCAGGCAATGTTCCAGGCACTTAGAGCTAGTAAAGTAAATGCTCAATAAATAATGAGAATCGTTATTAAGTTTTAATTTTGAGAGTTAAGAGTAAATTTGTGCTAGACTAATCCCTTGCAAGCTGGCCTCCCACAATAGAGTTGAGTTCCCTTCCAAGCTCCACAGACACCAGCAGTGGCCTGTTGCTTAAAGCAATCAATTTTGGATTACTATAGGGCTTGAATGCCAGTACCTCCCTTGTATCCGTAACTCCAGGGGAGGCTATTATTTTTTTCCTCCCTGCAACATCTAGCTTAGAAGTCACACATTCCAAATCTGCTGTTTCTTCTCCAACATCTAACTTTGAACTCCCACAGACCTAATTTGGGGGCTCTCTCTTAGAATATGACTGTTGGATCTGCAAGGGATTTGTGCTTAGAGCGGGTCTGGACACCTACTATTGCTCTTGTTGCTGAGCTATCTCCAGTAAATACTCTTCTCTCAGGACTGCCTTGTGTGTGCTCTGTCTATATGTCTTTGTTCACTCACCCCCTATGCACAGTTCATGTGCTATAAATGTATGTGAAAATGTATGTGAAAGAGAAAAAAAAAGTAGACAGAAATGCCCAATACCCAAACTAAAATTCTGGTGCCACTGCATTATAACTCTTAATGTTTCAGCCTCAGAAATGCATTTATGATATGCTACTTCCTAGGTTTCTGAGAGGATTTCATAACATGCTGCTTGTAAAGTACTCAAAGAAGAGTGCCCAGTGTTTAGCCATTCATATACTCATACATTTATTTACTGTTAACAGTGACGGATTACTTGTAATGAGCCAGAGAATATTCCAAACACTTAATAGCACAACCAAGTTCTCAATAAATATTAGACTTTATTTATTTATACAGTTTTAACTGTATACATTTCTACTGTTGAAATGTAAGAGGTATGCCTTTATTGCATTCCCATGATTTATTTTATTTTTAATTTATATAAAACTACTTTTGTGAACACTGTGTGTGTTTCCTAGTTTATGTTAATCTATATTTCATGCTATCGACATATATTTAATATTGAAGTATTCTAGCTAGCAACACATATACATGAGTCATTCATTTGAAATATATACTCAGAAGCCCATTTTCCAGAGATCTAATATACGCATGTGAATTCACCAAGCTTTAAAGCTCATAAACAGCAGAGTCTGGCTAATTAATAGTGTGACAAATTGAGTAAGCAAAGACATAGAGATAAGCTTTTAATGGACTAAGTGTATCTAAGTATAGAAATATATGAGGAATACTGGTCTTGTTTGAAGGATCTAGAAAGCTGAATAAATTATACCCTTTAGAATGGTAGAATTCTTTACTGATAAAACATTGTAACTTCACAGAAACTAAATATTTAGCTATTTTCCTAACTGAATCCTGCCTCAGAAATAACTTTGTACCTGCTTTATGTTATTGAAACACTTAAAAGGACAGTTAGAAGTTCACCAAACTTACATAATGAACATTTGTCTACTTTGATGTATGGTTGTAGTTGTATTGTAATTCATTCAGTTCAAGATTTGCTATCATTGTTGTATTACCTAGAATTTTGAATAATAGATTAGCTTAGAATAAATATATCATGTAAATCAATGTATAAATAAAAAGCAATTATATTTTTCAAATAGTGCTATGTACTTTGAAAGGTGCTTTCATAAAGAAATGTAAAATGGTTTTGGTTTATGGTCATATTATGAGCTTTTATATTTGTTCTTTATGGTAAGAATAGAGCAATTTCATATTCTCATATCACAACCAAGAAAAAAAATCTTCATTTAAAAAATCCATTGTTTTAAAAATGTGGTTATAAATATACCTTTCTTTTGTATCTTATTTTCTAATTTGAATAGCAATATATGGTTACTTTAGAAATTTTAAAATAGAGAAATAGAAAAAAAAATCCCTAATTATCTCAATTTTAAAATTCCAAATTTATTAATTTAAAAAGATATTCTTTCATGGTGATATTAAGAGATTTTTTAGTCTTAACCAGATGTAGGTTCTCTTTTTCAGTGTATTCTACTTCTTGTAGCTTAAAAGGAAAGTCATGTTAATTCTATTTTCTATTGCTTTGAGTACAAAAACATAGATTAAAATATTATTATCTTTTTCTCCCCTTTTGTTGAGAATTATCCTCAGGCTATGCACATGCTAAGTAATCACTGCATCACAAAGCAACATCCCAAGCTGTTTCTTTTATTTTGAGACAGGAGTCACTAAATTGCCCAGGTTAACCTTGAACTTGAGATCCTCCTGCCTTAGCCTCCTGAGAAGATGGGATTATAAGTATGTGCCACCTTGCCATCTTAGTGTAAAATATGCTTAATTTATATTCCTTAACTTAAGTGCCAAATGATTAGATATATGGTAGTTTTAATTTACAACATTAAAAGTTGCATTAGAAATTGAGTTAACTTCAGGAATTCAACAAAAAATAAAATAGAATACATGACTAGGTACTGTCTTATTTGTAGAGTAGACAACATGCTTATTATTATAGGGTCCTAATGAGGTAAGTAGGAGTATAAGATTAAAGTTTAAGTTGGTGACTGTTGAAAGAAAAGGACTGTTGCTTTATGATTGAGGTAAATGAACTCAACATGGTGGCGGGAAGGGAGGCAGCACTTTCATTACCTCCTCAGCCACTCAGACAGAGAGACACATCAGAACGTTTGGATTCTGCCTGCTGAGAAATTCCCACAAAATTCCGCTGAAGTGAGACCTAGGTGGGGAGTTTGGGATTATTGGAGGTGAAGGCTTGCCCTGGTATGGGTGAATCTCGGCCACTCTGAGCGTGGAGCTGCGGGTCGCCACTGTCTGGCGACTGGCCGCAGACGGAGACGACTGTGGAGAAACAAAGAGTTGGACCCTTTCAAGTGGTTGCTAACCAAGCCTCCATGAAACAGTGGACCAAGAACTGAAACAGAGACCTGGACAGACCAGAGACAGGCCAGACCCACCCCTCCCATCGGACACACTGGCAAGGAGTCTGGAGCCCGCCATAGCAGAGAGCTGACATCACCAGAGTTCAGCAGACTGGATCCCTTCCCAGCGAAATCGGATTCAACAGGTGTGTGACTCCCATCCCCACCAGATACATGCAGCTGGGAAACCTCAAAAATCTCTCCCCAGAGCTCCTTGGGCGTGATTGTCGGGGCCAAGGGAAGCAGAGGGGACTCCTGACCCCCAACTCCCCCTACCACCAGTGTCGACAGCCAAGGCATTCACTGCCAGCTCCTGGGGCGTGGCCACCAAAGGAGACCAGGCAAAATAATCTGAAAGCTCCCAGATCACCCGCGCCACAAACTTGGGGTCTGGTGAATGGCAAACAGAGAGACTGCTCAGTCATTTGGGAGAACAGGGCACTCAGGGGACTTGCAAGTGTCACTAGATCTGTGGAGAATGCCTCTGGTGAGCGGGGCCTGGCTGGCTGGCAGGAGAAAAGAGGGGGAGGGGCCGGAGACGAGAAATGTCCCTGTGCAACCAGGATTGGAGAGCTGCTCAGCAGGGGAAGAGGAGCCGCCTTACAGGAATTCTATCCTGCATAGAGAGGCCAGAAGCTTGGCTCCGAGGGTACAGCTCCACCTACTGGAAGAGAAGAAAATAGAACTCTAAGACTGCATTTATCGTTTTTTGTTTGATTGTTTGTTTTTCTTTTCTTTTCCCTTTTCAATTTTTATTGTTCTTTCCATTCTCCTTTATTCTACCTACTTTTCTCTTCCTATTTCTCTTTAAGAACTTCTTCCTTCCCCTTCCCCCTAAATTTCATCAACAAGCATTACGACTTTCATTACATGTAATTTTCTAAATGCAAATAAGTGAATGTTCCCAGGCTGTCTATAGTGCTCCTAACTCCCTAGCTACTACCAAATACCCTGATCCATTCCCCTGTTAATATCCCCCTTCAGTAGAGCAATCTTCTTAAGTAGCCAAGACATACTAATCTTCATACCATCATAGCACCCAACCTAAACAAAAAGTCCTAAGGTGAACACCATGAAAAAACAAGGGAAAAAAGGATTAAAAACAATGCAGGACAACTTAAATTTACAGGAGAACCTGGAGGCATCAGAAAAATGGACAGATAATAAAATCAAGGCATACCTGACTCAGATGGAATGGAATCTTAAAGAAGTCATTAGAGAGGAAGTCCAAACAATGAAAGAATATTTTGAAAATGAATTACATAAACAGATTCAAGAAGCAAAAAATCAACTCTACAAGGAGATAGAGATTTTAAACAAAAAATCAAACAGTAATCCTAGAAATGCAGGAAACCATAAACCAAATCAAAAACTCAAATGAGAATATTACAAGTAGACTAGATCCAGTAGAAGTCAGAACATCAGATAATGAAGACAAAGTATATCAACTCGAAAAAAGCATAGTCAATGCAGAAAGGCTGGTAAGAAACCACGAGCAAAACATACAAGAGATATGGGATGTCATTGGGATAGAGGAAGGTATAGAGGTCCAAACCAAAAGAATGAGCAACTGTTGAATGAAATAATTTTAGAAAACTTTCCAGACATGAAAGATGGAATGAATTGCCAAATCCTGGAAGCCTACAGGACCCCAAACATACAAAACTGTAATAGACCAACTCCAAGACACATTATTACGAAAATATCCAACATAGAGAACAAGGAGAGAATATTAAAAGCTACAAGAGAAAGGAGGCAGATTACATTCAGGGGTAAAGCAATTAGGTTAATGGCTGATTTTTCATGATAGACTTTGAAACCAAGAAGATCCTGGAAGAATGTATTTCAAACGCTGAAAAATAATGGATTCCAACCAAGAATATTGTATCCAACAAAATTAAGCTTCAGGTTTGACAATGAAATTAAAATATTTCATGATAAACAAAAGTTAAAAGAATTCACAGCCAGAAAACCAGCACTGGAAAGCATTTTGAGAAAAACACTACAAGAAGAGGAAATGAAAAATAGCACCCAAAACCAACAGTGGGAGGTAACTTAGTAAAGGGGGGGAAATAATCAAAGAGGAAAAACAAGCCAAATTAAAATAAATAAATAAATAAACAATCAAAGAAACAAACATGAATGGAAGTACAAACCATATATCAATAGTAACCCTAAATGTTAATGGCTTAAACTCACCAATTAGGCAACATAGGCTAGTATATTGGATTAAAAAAACAGATCCAACAATATGCTGCCTTCAGGAGACTCATATGATAGGAAAAGACATACACAGGCTGAAGGTGAAAGATTGGGAAAAATCATACTACTCACATGGTCCTCGTAAGCAAGCAGGAGTGGCCATACTCATATCGAATAAAATCAACTTCAAACCTAAGTTAATCAAAATGGATAAAGAAGGACACTAATACTGTTAAAAGGAACCATTCACCAACAAGACATAACAATTATCAATATTTATGCACCAAATAATAGTGCTGCAATGTTCATAAAACAAACTCTCCTCAAGTTCAAGAATCAAATAGACCACAACACAATAATTATGGGTGACTTCAACACACCTCTCTCACCATTGGACAGATCCTCCAAACCAAAGTTGAATAAAGAAACTATAGAACTCAATAATACAATCAATAACCTAGACTTAACTGACATATACAGAATATATCAACCATCATCAAGTGGATATATGTTTTTCTCAGCAGCACATGGATCCTTCTCAAAGATAGACCATATATCATGCCATAGGGCAACCCTTAGTAAATATAAAGTTGTGGAGATAATACCATGCATCTTATCTGATCATAATGGAATGAAACTGGAAATCAATGATAAAAGAAGGAAGGAAAAATCCTGCATCACCTGGAAAATGAACAATATGTTACTGAATGATGAATGGGTCACAGAAGACATAAAGGAGGAAATCAAAAAATTCTTAGAGATAAATGAAAATACAGACACAACATATCGGAATCTATGGGACACAATAAAAGCAGTCTTAAGAGGGAAATTCATTGCCTGGAGTTCATTCCTCAAAAAAAGAAAAAACCAACAAATAAATGAGCTCACACTTCATCTCAAAGCCCTAGAAAAGGAAGAGAAAAACAACAGCAAATGTAGCAGAAGACAAGAAATAATTAAAATCAGAGTGGAAATCAATGAAATTGAAACAAAAGAAACTATTGAAAAAATTGACAAAACTAAAAGTTGGTTCTTTGAAAAAATAAATAAGATCGACAGACCTTTAGCCATGCTAACCAAGAGAAGAGAGAACTCAAATTACTAACATACGGGATGAAAAAGGCAATATCACAACAGACACTACAGAAATACAGAAGATAATTAGAAAGTATTTTGAAACCCTATAGTCCAATAAAATAGAAGATAGTGAAGACATCGATAAATTTCTTAAGTCATATGATTTTCCCAGATTGAGTCAGGAGGATACACACAATTTAAACAGACCAATAACAATGGAGGAAATAGAAGAAGCTATCAAAAGACTACCAACTAAGAAAAGTCCAGGACCGGATGGGTATACAGCAGTGTTTTACAAAACCTTTAAAGAAGAATTAATACCAATACTTTTCAAGTTATTTCAGGAAATAGAAATAGAGGGAGCTCTTCCAAATTCATTCTATGAGGCCAACATCGCCCTGATCCCGAAACCAGACAAAGACACTTCAAAGAAAGAAAACTACAGACCAATATCTCTAATGAACCTAGATACAAAAATCCTCAATAAAATTCTGGCAAATCAAACACAAAAACATATCACAAAAATTGTGCACCATGATCAAGTAGGATTCATACCTGAGATGCAAAGCTGGTTCAATATATGGAAAATTAATAAATGTTATTCACCACATCAATAGACTTAAAGATAAGAACCATATGATCATCTCGATAGATGCAGAAAAAGCATTCAACAAAGTACAGCATCCCTTTATGTTCAAAACACTAGAAAAACTAGGGATAACAGGAACTTACCTCAACATTGTAAAAGCTATCTATGCTAAGCCTCAGGCTAGCATCATTCTAAATGGAGAAAAATTGAAGGCATTCCCTCTAAAATCTGGAACAAGACAGGGATGCCCTCTCTCACCACTTCTATTCCATATAGTTCTCGAAATACTGGCCAGAGCAATTAGACAGATGAAAGAAATTAAAGGCATAAAGATAGGAAAAGAAGAACTTAAATTATCACTATTTGAGGATGACATGATCCTATACCCAAAAGGGTCTACAAAAAAACTATTAGAGCTAATAAATGAATTCAGCAAAGTGGCAGGATATAAAATCAACACACATAAATCGAAGGCATTCCTGTATATCAGCGACAAATCTTCTGAAATGGAAATGAGGACAACCACCCCATTCACAATATCCTCAAAAAAAAAAAATTACTTGGGAATCAACCTAACAAAAGNGGAGGATGGGAAAGGCAGCGGAGCACAACAGACACTAGGATGGCAATTTGTAAATCAATGGATGTGTAACTGATGTGATTCTGCAATCTGTGCATGGGGTGAAGGTGGGAGTTCATAACCCACTTGAATCAAAGTGTGGAATATGATATGTCAAGAAATTTGTAATGTTTTGAACAACCCACAATAAAAAATTTAAAAAAAAATAAAATAAAAAATATGATTGAGGTAAATGGCTGGACAGGGTCTTTGCCGACCACATTCATTGTTCAAAAGAAACAACAGGAAAATATTGAACTTGTATAGCAGTATGAGCACAATTGACTGCCCTGAAAGTAATGGTAATGCTTTTACATGCCAAAATTTATACCTCAAGGGGAGACTAATATACTTTTTGGCACATTTTTGATCACATGCAAATTGGTGCAGGCAGAATGAGAAATTGCTATATAGCTTGTAAATATGTCTATCTTTGGTTCAAAAAGTAAATAGAATGTTCACCCCTTAATTTCCTTGTTATTCTTCCCTTGCTCTGTGAATCAATGCAATAAATATTCTTAATAACCCTTTCCTTGTTAGCTGTGTTTATTTCTATTCTCCCTGACCTAAAGGACTCTCTGAGCTACTGACATTGATCTTGAAAGACCTGGAAGCCTGCAGAAAAAAGGCAAAGGCATGAACACTAAGATATTACTCTGTGCAGACTTATAAAACATCACAGTGAAAAACATCACTGAGATACAAATGAAAGGAGGGCACTGGGAAGCAGGAGATTTATCAGGCAATAGGGCTTGGGAAGCCCAGTTTAAGGAATTATAGTTTGACTTTGTAACACTGGTGTAGGGGACAAAGACACACAAAAGGGCATATTGAGGAGCTTAGGCATCTCAGCATAGCTTGTGTGTGTATGTGTGTGTGTGTGTGTGTGTGTGTGTGTGTGTGTGTGTGAAGTAGGGTGTACAAAGACATGTTTTAGGTAAGGTGGGAAATGTGAATAAGGGAAGACATTAGATCAAGAACATGGCAAGCAGTAGGAGACTCCGGCAAACCAAAAAGCATCTAACAACTGAAAAATGGGTCGTCAATCAACTAAAACATGACTTCCAGATGTGTCTTCCAAGCAGTGAGTTTGTATTCTATCTGAGAGCGCTAAAAACATTTCATTTAAAAACCAAGTTGGACTTTGTCCTTCGGTCTGGCTTTCCCAACTCAGCACTTTTGACTTTCAGGGTTTGCTGATTCTTTGCTTTGGAGGGCTCTCTTGTGCATTGCAGAAAGTCTATCTGCGTTTTTGGTCTCTATCCACTAGATTCTAGAAAATTCCCTCCCCCGTTTGTGGTAACCAAAAATAACTCCCTACATTGCCAAATGGCTCTTGGGAGAAGTAAAGTTGTTCCTCAGTTGAAAACCATGGGGTTTGATGACCATCAAGGAATTCCACCTAATGTAGTTGTACAATAAAACTTAGTGTTTAGAGAGGAAATCCCAGTGAAAAGACAAATAAGAGTTGTGTAAAAAAAGGAGAGGACAGAGGGCAACTGGAGGAGATGATTTGTCTTAGAAGCTATTGCAATAGCTTTCTCTACACCTACAAACAAGGATGCTTTGACAAACAAAATAATAATGTAACCAAAACAAGTATTTAACTTTCTGTAAAAGACTAACTCACATGCTCTTTGACCAAAGCCTCAAATTCTAAATACAAATATTATTACCAATTGCATATAATTTATCATATACTCTAGTGTAAGAAACTGTGATTTATGGTTCTAATGTTTTGCATTTGGTCCTTGACTTTACTTATAGAAAAAGCTGTCCTAAATGTATTGCTTCCTAATCTCTGTTAGTAAGTACAAATGTAAAGATTTACGTATATTAGAAATAGAAAATTTACATTTATAGAAGTGTATCTCAGTGGGGATTGCAGAGATCTCAATGAATACATATGTTATTTTTATTTTAGAACATTTGTTTCTTCACATTTATTTATTTAACAAATATAGAGGCTTTACCATGTGCCAGGCAAAGTGTTAGACTCCAAGGACATGTTAGTTATAGTGACGTTTTTGTCTTCATGAACTTGGAATTCAGTGGAAGGATCAAACATTAGGCAAATATCCATGTGATAGAAGTGAAACCATACATTTAAAAAGTGTTGTGAAAGACAGGACACAGGACAGAATATTTTAGAATACAGTGATCATATTAAGTCACAAAGTTAAATTCTCATTTCAGTGTAATTGCCCGCAGTGACATCTTTAGAGCTGTGCCTGTGGCTCAACAGTATATTTTCATTATTTTCCATGATTTATTACTCTATATTATTATAAAAACAAATCTGATGAAATGAGATGGACTTTATTACCCCTGTATATGGGTATAATTGCATGAATATAAGCATCTGAGATGTGACTGTACATCATGTACAACCAGAGAAATGAAAAGTTGTGCTCCATTTGTGGAAAAAAATAAGCAAAATTAATTAATAGTAAAAAAAGAAATCAGAAATTGCCAACTCAGATGCTTACAAGGGTTAAACAGGAACATGAATGACTAAAGACTTTATATAATAAAAATGATAATATTAACTACCATTCATTCTCAGAGTCTAAGAGATAGTAGGGAATGATGGGAATTTGGAATGACCACACTTCTGTACCAAAAGGAGTATCCCCCACTCAGATCCAGCAGGTTATTTCTATGAAGGTCCAATGTCAGATTTTATGATTTTCCAATAAAATCTAGAAACATGGGTTTTTTAAAAAAGAAAAACAAATAAACAAATCTGATGTACATTTGACTCCACAAAAGGAGGCTCATTTTGTAAGTATAACCTACAACACTCTGAAAATTAATTGACTAACTGACTATAGTCAAAGTGGAGATTTAATGCTACTATCTAGGAAAATTTTCATAGAATATTACTGAATTGTTTTTGTAACCAATACCAAAAGCCACAATGCAAATTTCCGTATCTGTCAAATCATTTCCTCCCTAACACATGGTAGATAATCACCAATGTTTGCTGAATATATATATATATATATATTCAGAAAGTATATGCAAATACATGAGCCTGAATAACCATAATTTGTCAATTTTTCTTTCATACAAATGTTGTTTCATGAAAAATGCTGCTAGTTCAAGGGACTACTCAATTGAAAAATGATTCTCCTTGAATTCACCTTTTATCCACTCATTCACTCATGAATAAATGAGTGAATGAGTGGATAAAAACACTTGCTGTACATAAGAAACACTGAAAAGCAGTTTACTACTTTCAAGAACCTAAAATAATAATAATAATAATAATAATAATAAAGACAGTTAAACTCATGCAAAAGTGAACAATCCTGAAAAATGTAAAAGTTAAAGAACTATCTAAAGAGTTTGGGGTCAATAAAAAAATGACTTCATGTAGAAGGGGTTGCATTCAAGACATTTTGATTAGGAGTTAGCATTTAAACGGATCTTGGAACAGGAGCAATGCTTAAAAGGCAGAATTGTTGGGTAAAGACATTACTGGCATAGAAAAAGACATGGGGAGATATTGGTGCTGAGCACTCAAGGAAGATAATTACATACTTTTGGTGATGTGCAAAAGTTGATGTTATCAGAGGCATTAGGAGAGTTATATTATAAAACAGCAGTATTGCCAATAGAATGTAGTTGAAAAATAACCATTCAAGGAGGTGGGGAAAATGTTTAAAAGACCATTGCAATAATTTTCAATTATTTTTTTATTCCAAGTTGCTTTTGTTCCTTAACATTTTAAAACTATAAAATGTTTTATTTTAAAGACCCAGAAAACTCTTATTTTGTCATAATATTTAATATTAGACAATGTAATAAAGTAATTTTAAACTACTTTTTAATTCACAAAAAGTAACTACAATAAACCCTTTAATTTAACACAAATTGCAATGTTTTGTGAAACATGACATTTCACTAATCTCTCAATCCCATAAAGTTAAGTTGAGTTTTGGTGTAATTTTTGCAAATCTAATGCCTAGTTATTTGAAGATCCCCTGAACTCACTTCTGTTATTATATGCAACTATTTCTCTATGTTACTTTGATGGAAGTATCTGAAGAAAATCTCAGACTTGTACTTATAAACAATTAAGAAAGGAATAATTATTTTAATGACCTTCTCAGATCATTGTAGCCATTCTCTCTTGATACTGAACTAACATTGCAGATGGTAGTTTTTAAAACTTTAAAAAATGATGTGGGATCTGAGACTGTATCACTGTTTTACATTTTGTTACATGAAAGTCCATTAGTCTCTCTTGTACTTAGAATGCATTTTTTACCTAAGCCACTATTTTCTAAGTCCTTACATTGGTCTATTGGAATATACTGGCTCATATAGTTAAGTAGATCTTCTAAATTCTAATACATTGTATTATATCATTTTAAAATAGCACCCTTAATAATATCACCACCAATACCCTCCCAAAAGTATATGTTAAGAAGCTTTCAAGTTTATGGATGTAGATGTAATTTTACTAAAATTACAATATTTGCTTGAAAGTTTAAATTTTATCACTAGAAAAAAACATTGAAATCTCTTTTCCTGACAGTGACAGTTATATATATATATATTTTTTTTTTTCAGAAAGTAAGTATCTGCAAATACATGAACCTGAATAACCATAATTTGTCAATTGTTCTTTCATAGAAATGTTGTTTCATGAAAAATGCTGCTAGTTCAAGGGACTACTCAATTGAAAAATGATTCTCCTTAAAGCAAGTGTTGTACTTCACCTTCTAGAAGAAACCTAGGACAGAATGTTAAAAGCTATATATACTCTAGTGTCAATATTTAACATAAATTTCTAATTTTTACTGCTTCATCAAGGGCATTCTTAAGTAAATCTGTATATTTTTTAAACAGTGAGCACATGGTAGGTAGTGATTAGAATCTATTACAGTCTCTGCTACTTCCTTAATCCATGCTCATTATCATCAGTATAATGTCAACATACGTAGAAGATGAAGGCAAAAAAATGTCTTACAAAAATAATTTTGACCTTGATGCTCTCCTTGAAGTGTTGCAAGGATCCACAGACAATACCACAGCCTAGGACTGGAGGGGAGGCACCCAGCAGCCTCAGGTCAGTAGGAATTCTGAAATCCTCTGGTCAATATACCATGAGATACTGGCCTATGTTAAGGGAAGAAAGAAACTACATATTGGAAACTACTTATTGAATTTATGAATTTTTGTGTCATAACCCTCTATGATAAAACCCAATGCATTTTATTTCTTTCTTTTACTTCAGGTTGGCTCTCTACTCTCACTTCTTTTTATTTTATTTTTTTTCTGTGTATGAATGTGGATAATACAATGTTACCATCTGCATTTTTCTGTTGACCTAAGATACTGATCTTATATATTGGTTAATATATGTCTACAATACCTTTTCCATTTCTAGGGCATGACTTTAAATGTAGATTAATCTTAAATAGTAATTCAGTATTCAGTATTATAATTTGACAATAAATGTTACAATCACAACTGAACTCAATACCTTATAGTTATTTGGATATGCTATCAGGCTTCATTATGAGCAACAAGTAATTAGGAAAATATTGGTTATAAAAGGTTCTTTAATCAATGTGATACAAGAGTTCAAAATAGAGGTGAAAACCCCAAAGGCATAAGTATCATTTTGATGCAAGGATTCACATTTTTTAAAAAAATAATTTTGAAGTGCTAAGAATCAAACTCAGGGCCACATGTGTGCAAAGAAAATATTCTACTTCAGAAGTAACCCTCAGCTCTGATACAAAAATTAGAGAAAACCTGGCACTAAATTGTTGATCAGCTTACATATTTTCTTTCTTTTATCTGCCTAGAAGATCATAATCTTTCTTATTCTAAGTAAATTTGCAAATTCTACATTTCTTTAACAAAGAATATTGTTGTTAATACAATTACAAACTGCTATTTTACCCGCACATTGTTTTGTTATATTTTATGGAATGGAGCTGTTTGTTTATTTTGCTTGTTTGTTTATATACTCTCCTATCAATTTAGAAGTTCAAATGATTTTCTTTAAGATAGTATTATGCTTCTGTAAGGAGAAAAAGTAATGACACCACTGAACCAAAGACAGATTAACAAGAGAAAGGTCCTGAAAATTAATTTCCCTGAAAATTTACACGACACAGGAACTGTCGGACATAAAGATCCATAGACTATAGGAAGACTGTGTATTAATATGCTAATCTTTGATGAATAATGAATGCATGTATAGAAAAATAAATGAAGAAAAAGTATGAGTTAATATAATTGAAAGAACGAACAAGGCTTGTCCTTGGAGAAAATGCCCATTTATTGAGGAACAGCCCTGCATATTTATAGAGCCGTGGGTGGTTTGACAGTTATGACAGTTTAATGGTTTAACAGTTTGACAGTTGGCACAGGGTGCTTTCTGATTGGTGGGAAGGATCATGTGAGTCAGCAGGGCTAGTCTGATTGGTGGGTAAGGATCATGAGAGTCAGCAGGGCTCACCATTGGGTGGGTCTTCTCGGGGGATGGGGAAGTTAGTCTTTGGAGCCGGGTGACTCCCAACAATAATAAACTGGAGGGGTGGGCAACATGGTCTGTCTATTCAGTTTCTTCTTTGCCTCCAGGTATAGGACATGTCTCCTTTGCAGTAGGGTCCTATTACCTATTTTCAGGAGAGATATGGGAGGGAATTACTTAGTGATCAACTCATGGCATAGGTGAGAGTGACTGCTGGTTTCCTCAATTGCCAAGGTAGCCATATTTAATGAGTATTCTAGGAATAAGGGCACAAGGTCATCTTTGATTAGATCATTATATGTAAAAAAGATTTGTGACGGTTGGCTTTCTGTAACTCTCAATAAAACTAGAAAATGTGGGATATTTTTTGAAAAAGATCACCATGTACTGTTCTATGTCAAATTTAGTTTATATGGTATCACTTTTTGTTGTAGAGCTAACTGGCATAGTCTTGTTTTTTCAGATATTATCAACTGTCTAAGAATATAACACATTGGAAAAAAAATGATAGTAACTTAATTGTTACATCAGTTACCAAAAGGGAATCTAAACTCCCCCAAGAAATTACCATACACTAATAATAATATCTTTTTCCCCAAAATGTTCCTTAAGGTGAAGCTTGAAGAATAAATAAAAAGCAGACTTAAGTAATTTAATTTTAATGGGTAGTTTGAATTCATTTCAAATGAGATGTTTGTAATGATAGAGTACAACTGACTTGTATTTCACAAACAAAATACCATGTTATATGCCATGGCCAAAAAAAGTCAGATGGCTAACCCAATATCTATGGTCTAAGACAGGATACTCTTCCCACATGATGTACTGCTGGACGCAGGACAACTGGCAAAGATAATCTTCTTATAGGGAGGGAGAATAAATAGTTAGAAACAATAATAGAAACCATGGTAATCCTCCTCTTTGTACCAAAATATTTACTTCCTTTCTCCATGCAAAATCCACTCACTCTTTCCTAAGGAACATACCCCAAAGATTCATCCAACCATGTCATTAGGTTTGAACCCCAGGATCTCATGAGAACTTCTGCAAAGGTTATATGTGGCTCCTCTTCCATCAGAGACTAGTGAACTAAAAAATCCAAAGTAATAAAAAAAAGTTATCTTCTTCCCACTTACAAAAGATTTCATAGAAAAAGTACATAATAACTGTAATAAACATCGTGGTGTACAGTATGTAAGAGGGAAGATTGGGAGGGAAGACACCACAAATCAGTTCTGGGTCAATGCTAATTGTGAAATGCTCTGGGTAAATATAAAGGACGCCTATCCTGAAGGCAAAGGAATATTCCTAGACTAGGCCTTAATTCTTTTTCTTCAGAGTTATTTCTTCATATTGGATTCCTCTTTTGTGAGGACTTTTCTTAGACATATTAGGAAAGAACATGGGACATATGCCATCCTTGGTAGGTCAGTGGCATTCTTGTTCTGTTTCTTCTGTCAAAATTTGGAGTCTGAAAGTTTATTTTCTATCTCTTAATCCATACACATGGCTCTTTTGATGGTACAAGTTTGTTTTATGTACCAATGTTGATGTACCCAATTTGTTGGAGAAAGGCTTTTTTTCTCTAGATTGAATCCAATAATAAAAAAATATATATATGGGTCATATCCCTCTGCAGGATAAGGAGACCCAGCACAAGACATAATGCACGGCTTATAGGAAAATGCCTTCTCCACTCTCACCAAGGCCTTATTTGTTGTTAATGAAAGCAATTGCACCTTACTGACAGTAGGTGACATGACATTAATGCTTCCTTTATTTATACTTAATAAAGGCATTGTTCTTTATATAAAGACCTATTGTTTATGACAAAAAATTCCACTTTTGCCACTATAAAATTGGTCTTTATCATAGGAGAGAATGGTTTGGTTTCAAGATGATTATAATATAAATTTCTAGGACGTTAAAAAGGCCTGGTTGATAGTAGTTGGTCACATTAGGTAAGACTTAAAAAATCTAAAAAGCTCATAAAGGAATAAAGAAAAGTAAATAACTGAAGATTTTAGTGAAAATAATGACTAGGCTTTGTTGACATGGGAGATTTAGACTGGAATATTTGTTGGTACTTAGAGTATTTTGAGGAGAGAAAAACAAAAAAGATTCTAAGCTATGTCTTAAGCATTACTATTTACTTTTATTTAGGATACATATTAAAAAGATACGACTTCATGTACATTTTCTCAAAAAAAGTTTTTGCATGTTTACCATCTATAATATAAAAATAAGTGGGAGACAAAACTCATTTTCCTGATTTCATATAGAATTGCAGACATAAAAATTAAAGTGAAATTAAGTGTTATATGCCGTAATAGAAAATGGAGCTGTTAATATATGCCATTTTTAATAAAAAAACTACTTTTTAGAAAACGACATCTCAATTGAATTTAATGGCATATAGAAAATTACTGTTGCAGTATCTTTCTAAATAAAGCACTTCTAATACAAAGTTAGTATCAGATAAAATAATGGGTGGATGACTGATGATTAAATTCTTAGAAGAACTGCATTTACCAAGAACTTTGACTTTCCTGGGAATTTAGACTTGAACCAATTCAAATCTTAATTCACATAGCTAAGCATTATTGTACAAATATATTATCTATTGCTTGTTGAGGCTGATATGAAGGATTTTCTAAAAACATATTTCCATATGATTAGATTCTCACTTTGAAACTGCTGAAGAATTGTAATTGCTTCTGCACAAGCTTGTTTCCAAAAACAGCAATAAATTGATGGTGAAATAAAATCTAAACTCTTAGACTATCTCTGTGCAGTGCTACATTTTTTTTTTCCTAGAAAAACTTGAATGAATGCTTAGAGAAACTTTGGAAATGTGTGTCCTGCAATGAGCCCTCCAATTTGGAGATTTAAATTCAGCATTTTACTTGTATTTGGACACCTACTTATCCTCTTTTTCAAAAGCCACTGTGAGAGATTGGGAATTCAAGAATAAATACAACAATGTCCTTGCCTGAAATTTTGAAATCAGAGGCACTGGCTTCACAGATAAAATCCTCAGGAGTTCTCATGCTCAAATCATTATTTCTTCTCAGCTCCAGAGCTAGAAAGGCTACCTGACATGGGAGAAGGGGGCTTTCATTAATCAAGTACATCTATGATCCTTCCTAAGGTTATGTGAATTTGTAGAGCTTATTAAAATGTATTGAAGAAACTAGTTTATTAATTGTCTAGCCTACTTTAATGCCAGTAGATATGATGTGAACATCTTTCAAAAAAGGATTAATAATTCAAAATACTAACAGAGAATCAGAAAGTACAACTACGTGTATGGACTTTCTAGTGATTTAGGGGTGATTAATGGTATTTTCAACAGTGCCATTGAATATATGTGACTTCAAACTATCTATATGATTTCCAAACTATGTTGTCAAAGAACACTTTTTGTAATTTCACTGCATCTAAGATGTCATAAATAGTAGATGCTTCTTTATGTGAAATTAAATAAGAAAAATTAAATTAAATAAGAAATAAATTAAATAAGAAAAAGAGTGCAAAATAGCAACATGCAGTCATTGGTTTAAAATGATCCTCATTTCCAATATATTAAAATATTAATATTAAAATTTAAAATTATAAATAAATGAGATCAATAAAATAGAATTAATATTGAAATCACAAAAACACAGATACATGAACATGTTTTTTTTGTTTTTCTTTTTGGAGATAATTGCAAATTCACAAGCAATTGTTAGAAATCATATAGAAAGAGTGAGGCCAGCAGCACAGCCAGATAGGAAGTATTTGAGTCTTCTTCCACCTGAAAAGTCACAAAATAAACATGGATCCTCAGAGCAGTACCCTTTGAGAGGATATCAGAGAAAAGAGGAAAGACGTCTACTCACCAGGCAACTAAGAAGGCATTCACATCAAGCAGGAGGGAAATGCTAAGGCACACTTCAGCAAGGAGGCCCCCTCAAGTACAGTGACATCAAATTGGAAAAAGGAATTCACAGCAACTATTATCTACTTTTAGAGAGGAGGGTTTGGACCTCAAATATAAGGTCTCAGTCCCAAGAATACCAAGTTTGACTCTAAATGCATCCGCTGTGGGAGTGGTGGGGGTTAAAGGCATGTCTCTGCTTCTCAGAGCAAAGAAACAAAAGAATGAGCACAAATGCTTCCAAGGACTTTGTTCATCTCTAAGCAGTGAAGAGTTGGTGCTAAAAAGCACAGACTCTACTTCCCTGAGAAGGGGTTTAGAAACATCTTCTAGCAGTTTCTGTCAGCCTGCTCCTAACTAACTGCACCAGGGATCTGAAGAGACAGTCAAATATTAACCCACTGCCATACTGGGAAGAGTTTGCCCTCCAGGATCCCAGCTGAGAAGAGGTTTAAATATCACCAACTAGTTTCTAGACAGAAGGGTTTGTTAAATACCCTAATAGTGCCTAATTATAGGGCTGGTTCCTAATTAAGGGTCGGCAACAATAATTTGCCACCAACCTGGGGTAAATTTGTACTCACCACAACTTTTACAGTATTCATCTGTGAAATTGTATTCTGGAATTCCTACCTTTGTAATTGGCATTTGCCTCTTTCTCTAGAATACAGTAAAAGGAATGTATTTTCACAGGCTGAAGTACCCCTAGGACTTCATCCTCTTGAGCAGTGAAGAGAAGAAGCTTAAAAACAAAAATAGGCGTTTCTCCTAGAAGAGGTTTAGGTCACAACTGAAAGACCCAGTTTCTAAAGTTACCTGTTGAAGGACTTCATATGCGTGTACAGACATCTTTAAATTTTTTTATTCTTTAAAATATTTTTGTCCTATTTTTCTCTAAAGGGTCATGAAAATTACAATGACTATATTCCCACTGAAAAGTTCTAGTTATTTGTTAATATTTATAAAAATTTTAGAGATAAATACTACTGACTTATCAGTTATATTTTCATCTGTGTTTTGTGGAAATGACAGAATTACAAACATATTCTTATCCACATTATATCTATATTACCTGTATTATGATGTCAGAGAAATGCTTACTGTGAACAATGCAACAAGGAGAACTTTAATCAAGACTATTGATATAGGGCAGAGAAATCAAAATGCAGCAGGAACTCAACTTAACTGAAACAAAAGACCGAAAGGTTTTTATGCAGCGAGCTAGCAGAAAAGTACTGGAAGACATTGTGAGGGAGGCTGATTGAAGGGTCCTGTCAAGCATATTGAGTTGTTTCTGGGTTTGTCATTTTTTTTTCTGAGATTAGTCCATTTGTGTTGATAATTGACGCCCATGGATGTTAGACTCCTACCCTCCCATAGACATTGGAAAATAAAACATCACCTTACATTTCAAAGGGATGATTTCTGAGTCCTTGAAAAACTCATTCCTGTATTGTAAAACTTCAAAGGTGCATTAGGAAAAGAATATATACACACCACAAAGGACAGAGGAAAAAGTTGACAGTAAGATTTGTAAACTAAATGATTTAGGGTGATTAGCATCTTGGAATCTGGAGAAAAAATCTATTTGGAGTTTAGTCAAGCTGATGGTCAAGTTAAGGCTTCATTGATAAATACACATTCACACATACATACATAATATAAATTATGCATTCACATATATATAAGCATACATACAATCAAATACATATATTTATGCATATCTGTAAATTTACATCACCTTTTATTATAAAATTATTTCCAGTGACTAAAATTGAAAGCAGTAACTAAGCCATCAATATGGACATTGTTAAAAATAATGGTTCGTTTATATGCAAAGATCATGGAAAGATATGCTAGATATGGTATTATGTTAAAAAAGCAAGATGATAAGACATTTAGAAAAATGAAAGTACAAAATAAAAATTAAGAACATGAATCTCCTAATTAAAACTTTCAGAAAAGATAGTACTACATACCTGGTTTAAAAATAAACAGTGAAATTTCTATATGTTTTTGTATATCATTTCTTTGCAGGATTAATCAAAGCCATTCTCCTTTCAGTTATGCATAATAAAAGTAGCATTTAAAACTTGGGTATTCAAAATGGTATCTAAATATAAAAATTTGAACTAAGCTGAATTGTTTGCTCAACTACTCATTGTAACATATTCACCAAGCTTAGTTTGGCCACAGTGTATTCAACGAATGGTTCTGCTCTTATTGTATATATACACAATTCCTAGTAATTAGTTGTTTTTTTTTCTTTTCTTTTTGCTATTGATGATTGATCTTGGAAATTTATATTTGGGCAAACTATATTTAACATTGGTAATTAATGCAGTATCTTCTGGTTCTAGTTAAAATACTTTTCAAAATTCTCTGGATGATAAGTACTTTTGAGTCCTAGTGATATTTTTATGATGCTTAACTATCAAATATTTCCAAAACACAATTTCAAAAACTAAGCATCAATTTTAATGTTTTCATAAAATTAACAAGCATCCGTATCTGTGAAAGAATGTATGTTTGAAAATAAGAGATTAAATAAAACTAAGATCAATATAGGAAGGTTAAAAGAAAATTGATTGAAAAGGAAAGACAAAATGTTACTTTGTTCAATAAGACTTTATTTTAAAGCCAAATATTGAAAATCCATTCAGTCAAATGTATACTCTTTCCTGCGTTTAAAATTGCAATTCCGTTCCCAAAGCTTTGAAGGGAAAATGAAGATTGTAAAGAGCCCTTCATCAGTTATAGGACAGCTAAAACCATTGTTGAATTTGTAGAATTACTCAATTATTCCAAAAATGTCCTGCAGGGATTGCCAAGGGTTTTGGTAATGAATGAAACTGATCTAATCTTGCAATATGAAAAGAATTTCTTGGCGTGAAACACTTGTTTCATAGAAGAATCTTAGGGGAAATAACTGGCAAAACCATCCTTTTTTCATGGAAAGAAACTTATTAACGTGACATACAGGAGAACGCATGGACATGTTAAATCCTAAAGCAAGCAGGTCTATTAGAGCCTCACCAAAATACTAGTTTCCAGGGAGTTTTTAAGCATCCTGAAAAATGGGGCCTGAGGCCTTGGCTCAGTTATATACATGCACTTTTTGGCTCAGCCTTTTTAATTCTTCTCATGCAGTAATGTGCACGTGAAATTTAATTTACTTTATGATCTGTCAGGTATAGGCTTCAAGATTTTAATCTCTTTTAAAGGTTGGCACCCACCAATGGCCCTGTGATTTTTCATTCATAAAGCAAAGCTACTATATGGGATCTTACTGGACCCAGTGATGAAGTGTATCTCTAAGGCGCATATATATATATAGTTATTTGAATATTTCAGCAACCTCAGCAACTGTTATAACAATGGCAATACTTCTTTAATTCATTTTGCCACCTACTCCAATTCTTCATGACAGCAACTGACGATAGCTAAGGAAAAATAGAAAACCATGAGGCCTGATCTCGCTTTAAATTTATGACTAGGGAATCTCAAGTGGACCCTCTGTACTGCCAGGCAATTTTACTGTATTTCCCTGGTCAATGTACTCTCCTACTTTTACATGACTGTTTCACATGCTTCCTTCTCTTCATTCTCAGTTGCTAACCTTGCTTCTCAGTTGTTAACACATGGATTAGAAGAAAATTTATAAAGATGTTACCAATAAATGTTCCCTCATGCCTGAATCTCTACCCCAATCTCTTTTTCTTCCCTTTAAGCACAATGCATACACCAATCCTGCTCTCAGGCTAACTCTTCTACATCCATTCCGTCCCCTCTCCTCTGCTCACTGACTTCACTTCTCATTTTTTCATTTTCTTTTCTGTGTCATCAATTTTCTCTTTCTGTTGGTTTTTTCCCATCAGTACACAAACATACTAGTGTTTTTTTTCAAACATTTCTCCTTTAAACCTACATTCCCTGAATCTAACCTCTCTAGAGAATTTCAATAGCTGTTACATTAATTTCCTCTCCTCCTCTCATATTACCCACTCCAACGTTTTCCTTTTGTAATTACCATTCCACTGAAACCACTACCATTGAGCTAACCATCGATTACTGCTTTGTGCAATGCAAGGGTCAATTCTTCTTCATCTTCTTGGTCCACTTAGCACCCCTTAACACTGCCAACCCCAGCTGTGTTAGGAACCTTTGATCACTTGAATACAGGGTTTCAATCTCACTTGGTTTTCTTACCTTTCTAGTTATATCTTAGTTGATATTTCCTCCTTCTCTTTACTTCTAAATATTGCAATTCTACAGAATTTGTCCCTGTACTTCTTTTCCTTATCTATTATTAATTTATTTTTACTTTATAAAGAAGGCATGTGGTATTTAAATGCCAAATACAGATGACTTCAATTTAAGTCTTCAGCTGCATCCACTTTCCTGAACTCCAGATTGAAGTACTTATGTGAATATTCTATGAACTCTCACAGCTAAAGTGTACAAAATGAAATTCTCTTTCACAGAAGTGCTTCTTCCTCTGTATATGGCAACTTCTTTTTTCCATTAACTTAGACCATCCTTGATGGCCTCATTTTCTTCACTATTTATGTCCAATTTATGAAAGTATCCTGCTGCCTCTGCCTGAAAAACATCTGGAATGTGGCTGAGCCACCAACATCTCCTATCTGCATTACTGCAATAACATCAAATTTCTTTTTACACCTTTCTCTACTTTCAACACAGCACTTGAATCATGTAAAAGAATGAATCAGATCAAGTTCCTTCCAGGATTAAAAGCCCCCAGTATGTACACATTTTATTGACTAATGGGGAGCTGGTAATGTAGATTATGATCATATTCTAGATGTAACCTTGATATTCTCCAGTCCATTGTCTTTCCTTGATCGTTACATACCCCAGTTATGTAGTTCTTCACAGAAGTTGATTTCTCCTTCAATGTTGATCTGACCCTTCACTTTTTAATTAATTAATTAATTAATTCTAGTTCGGTATATATAAAAGCAGAATGTATTTGGATTCATTGCACAAACGGAGCACAACTTTTCACTTGTTGTACATGATGTAGTTGTACCATATATGCAGTCATATATGTACCTAGGATAATGATGTCCATCTCATTCCACCATCTTTCAAGTCACTATGACCACTTCCCTCTCTTCCCCCACTTTTCCCAAAATTTCTCCATTCTTCCTATGGTCCCCACCCCTCATTATGGATCAGCATCCACTTATCAGAGAGAACATTTGGCCTTTGGTATTTTGGGATTGGCTTACTTTGCTTAGCATGATAATTCTCCAACTCCATCCATTTACCTGAAAACGTCATAATTTTATTCTCTTTTAATGCTGAGTAATATTCCATTGTGTATATGTACCAGTTTCTTTATCCATTCTTCTATTGAAGGGCATCTAGGTTCGTTCCACAACTCCTCACTTTTTTAAGGTCTTTGATCCAGATATCCTCTTATCTGACATCATTCCTGATGTCTTCCTTAAAAACACTAACTCTCCAAACCTGACTTTAATGAATCTATAGCCTCATATCCTGTTTTTCTTGTAGTCTTACCATTTATTATCTTCAAAATAAATCTATGATGCAAGGACTTTTTTTTTAATGACGATTGGCACAAAGAGGTGCTCACCAAATACTTGCTAAACAAATAATTATTATAGATTTTTGGTACATATTTTTGTTTCTGGTTTTCTAAAAACTCATCTCACTCAGTACCCTATATTTTCCATATAAAAACAGGCTTTTTTCTGTTTTGCATGAGGCTGTTCCCCAGCAGATAGTCAAATGTTTTCCTCATGGTAAGACTTGATCAATACATGTTAAATGAACAAGCATATTATTACAAAAAGAAGAATTTATGTATAAAAAGTTTAAATAAACTGCACAATTCTACATTGTTATATAAAATAAAACTGACCTGAATGCAGTTACAATCTGGCTTTAATGTACATTTTCATATCTTCTCCCAGGAAACTTTTACCATCTATATATAATTTCAGAGTTCAACAAAACTAGACCAACTACTGTTTCTTCAGTGTAACAGAGAATTTCGTACCTATTTTCCATGTTGTTGTCATTTCTGGCTTAGATGCTCTCTTCTTTCTGACTGTTTGCTAATATTTCATTTACCTTTCAAGACCCATTTCAAATGTCAACTTCTCTCAAAACTCTCCAGATTTTCCATGCAGAATTAATTATTATCTCTTCTGGGAATTCTCTAGTCATTTATGCATGCATTAAACAATTATTTATTGAGATTTTCAGGCAGCATAGTAGGCACTGCAGAGAATGAAATGACTCTCTAGATGAATGTTTTATTGTGAGTGCTCTAGAGTAGGATTTCTAGGGAATTAGTAGAGTGCATATTATTATTCTTTTAATATACATGCATTATCACAAGTTTTATGTGAACAGGTTCCATGAGTTATCCTGTTTATTGTTGCTGTGGTTCTGAATATTGTTTGGTATGGAATAATGTTTTTTAAAATGTCCATTTATTTCAGGACTCTTTCTACATTTGCATGCCAAAGCTTCTAGTATTTCTGTTAAGAAAGAATAATATCACCATACACAAATCAAATGGAGAACCATTTCAGTACATTTTATCCTAAGTCTGATTTCTCTGTTTCTTTTCCCTGCAGTTTGTTTAGCTGCTGTTTTAGTTGACTTCCACTGTAGTTAATTTTTAAATAAATTGAATATTTATTAAGTAGAAGAGACAAATAAAATGTGTTTTTATTCTAGTTATTTGGGTTTGTTACATCTATCACATATTTCATTACTCACTGTACAAGACACTTCTTTCTCCTAGATTAAAAAAAAAAAAAAAAAAGCACAAGAGTTAGACTGTTTGGAATAGATTTTAAACACCTATTCCCTTGAGAGTGCTCTGGGAACCGACTTACACCTGTTTGGTCAGTAACTTACAATGAGTTTTAATATTCTTTAGAGAGGGGTGACAAATTTTTTACCCCTTTGGTAGTACACAACTGACAAATTTACAATTTTTGAACACTATTTCTTAGCGTAATTCAACCAATAGGAGAATGTAGATTATGTTCTCTGCTGTCTGTAGTATGTCTCTTTCTAGATTGAAAAGCAGCTCTCCAAAATGGACTCTTGATTTTTTCAGTGGCTACTTAAATCAATCTTGCTGATGATTGTTCCTCACATTTCTCATCTCGGATCCTTTTGGTTGATGTACAGACAGGTGGGTGGGATTTTCCTGATGTAATCAAGCCATAATTTTACATGAAAAGGCAATCTTCAATGTCTAGAAGCTATTGTCAGGGTAATTAATGATACCTTAGAATTCACTTTATTTTCATTTCCTGGCATATTTTTAAAACATTATTCTTTTTGAGCATATCAGCAATAACATTTTCAGTTTTCTAAAAATGCATTTTTTAAATGAAGATACAACTTTACACTTGATAGGAATATTGCAGCATTTAGCTTTGATTCTTTAAGGAAGGTAGAGGTAAATATTCACTATCATTGTTCATTGATAACATTTTAAATTTAGGAATATTTGATTTTAAACAGAATTATGTAATACAGCATGCTTATTTAAAAAAAACAACCATTCTATCCCTAATGATTTATATTTGAAAATATAGGTTTGTTTATTATATGATATCAATAATCACAATGATTAACAAGGACATTTTTATCACTTAATATACATGCTTTTGAATAAAATATGCATCTGAAAATGCAATTTTCATTCTAAATTTGTTAATCTTTGTATTGTTATTTATTTTTATGTTCACAGATTCAATATGTCATAGGAATTTATTTTATGTCAATGAAACCATCAAGAATGATTGGTTGGGCTGGGGATGTGGCTCAAGCGGTAGCGCGCTCGCCTGGCATGCAGCGGCCCCGGGTTGGATCCTCAGCACCACATACAAAGATGTTGTGTCTGCCGAAAACTAAAAAATAAATATTAAAATTCTCTCTCTCTCTCTCTCTCTCTCTCTCTCTCTCTCTCTCTCTCCTCTCTCTCTTTAAAAAAAAAAAAAAAAAGATGGTAGAGAAAACTAGTTACAGACCAGGATTTTTAGAAAAAGTTTCATATAAGTTATTTATTGTAAAACCCCAGATACAATTTTTCTGAGGAAGAAGTGACAGTGGAGGATAAATTGCTACCTTTCTTTGTCAGGAAGGCCTAGTTAGTATAGTAACATAAATGCTAAAATTGTAGAAAACCATGAGCAGCTCAACTTGATTTACCCTAAAATACGAATACAAAATCAATGGTAAGTAGAGCATCAGCTCACTCAGAAAGTACTTAGGAAAGCTTCATTTGCAGCGGTAAAGAAAGTGACAGATGTGACATACAGGACTCAGTCAGCAGAACAATGATGCTGAGCCAAGTGCATAACAGTGTTTTGGTCCTCCAGCCACAAGTCAGGTGACAATAACTGAGAGCCACCTTCCAATACTTTGCACTATTTGTTTTTAATCATTAGTGTGAATACTGCATAAAAACATTAAGAAGTTTTTTTTTTCCATTTCTAAATTTTCTTCAAGTAATTCTCACTGACCAGAAAAATTGTAGTTTATTTCTTTTCAAAGCAGGCTTGCTGATTTTAGCAAAACTATTTCATAGAAGATATCAATATGAAAGTCTTCCTTTTTTAAAATCTGAAATTTAACCCAAACGAGGCATTCTATGTTTCATATGAAAACCCTATTTGAGAAAGAAATTTACAGATTGATTATCATTCAGTTTCAATCTGAAAATATGAAGGATCTGGTTTGGATGCTGAGGGAAGAATGTTTCCTTTCTGGTTAACCCAGAGTTCTAATCCACTCCACTGGAGCTGTGTATCAATAATGGTACCTGGGCTACTTTGGCTTTATAGTCACTTGAGAATATTAAAATTTGAGAATCACTGCATGGGGTTCTTTTTTCTTTCATTCTAGTACTAAAGAATCTACATTTGCAAAATGAAAGTGGAAAATCAATGTAAAAAGTAGGCTAAATAATCAGCTCAACATTTCTCAGAACCCAAATACGACTGTGCAAATTATTTCAAACATACCATCAGCTTGTGTTTCATGAGAAACTGGACATGGAAGTGGTTTGGTAGAGAGAACTTTTGCAATTTTTTTTTTTGATACTAAAAGGCTTTTAGGTAAGGAGAGATTTAATACTGAGACTTGAGAGTAGGGTATTCTTAGCCAGTAATTTTAAAAGGAATTTTTAGGTTATAAATTTTAGTGAGTGTTAGAAACCAAGCCAGTGGGAGAAGAACTGGGCTATATGGCAGCAAAAAACAAGATATTGTTTGAAAGCCAGGGGTTTGATCAAGGTTAGAAAAAAGAAGGAACATGTACACTAAGTGAGTCATTGGCATTTACAGATAGAGATGCTAGAATGTCTTTAGATTATTATTCTTGGCTTTTAGCTAGGTAGTTCTTTCATATGCTAGACTTGTTTAGTTAAGCCATAAATTTCAGATAGGCAATAAGAATTGCTAATTTATATTGTACTATTATTACTATTTTCTGAGATGGGGTCTTGCTATGTTGTTGAGGCTGGCCTTGAACTCCAGGGCTCAATTGATCCTCCTGCCTTAGCCTTCCAAGTAGTTGGGACTAGAGGGGTGTGCCACTGCACCCAGCTTACATATTATAATTTATCGAATATCAAATATAATTCAGTTACTGCCTTTCAACATAATATTTTAAAAAATTAACTATCCAAAATATACTGTGAAGAAACTATGGCAAGGTAAGTTATTGCGATTTGGGGAAGTTGGACTTATAGAACTGACTTAATGTTCTGAAGCTATTATTCTAGATTTGATCTCAGTTCTACTGACATCACAACTCTGCTTTTTATACAAAGCAACTGCCTCTTAACACTGAGAATAAGCAGAATCACTTGTGAGTGATCGGAGGAAGCTGTCTGGATAAATTAGCTGAACTTGTCAGTTTCAATGTAAATATCTTGGTATCAGAAAACTACAGTTGTTGTTGTATTTCCCTGTCTGCATAATTTCTCTCCTACCTACCTGTCACACATTTAATTAAGAACTTCACTAATAGAAAAGAGAGAGTGTCATGTGTCACTAGGTATTTATTTTAGGTCACCTTCAGAAAGGTTTCCAGAATCCTACCTTGGTGTCCAATGGATCAGTATTCTCTGACAGTATGCATAATGCTCCTATTTCTATAATTATGCAAGACACAAACTTGAAAGCCAAAATACATCAAGTTCACAGCAGGCCTATTATGCAAGACCACACAAGGAATGGGTCAATTTAAGAGAATGATAGTTTATCTTATTTTTTGCATGGGGTGTGCAAGTATGTGGCTTCATAGGTAATTCAATGGTATAGTATTAAAAGGAGGTTCAGTAAAGCAATATTATCTTCCCATATAGAATTTATTAGTATTTTTCTTCCTTTTAAGAAGCAATTTCTCAGAATTTGTGAGAGAAGAAGAAAATAACTTTTATTTGAGCATTTAATTGTGTCACATACGTTTGTAAATGTCTTATTTTATAGATAAGGAAGTACAAACTCCAAGAGGTTAAGCAACTTGCTTGAAATTATGGAAAGACTGTGGCAGAAACCAAGATTTATACTACAATGAATCCAAATATCAAAATATATTGTTTTTCTTTTAATTTGTATTTTCTTAAGAAAGATTGATTTGAATTTTAATAAATGAAGACAAACTATTTTTCCAGAATGATATTTGAGTAGAATTTATTCACTGTCAATTAGCAAATATTAATTGTATATCAAATATATACCAAGTATTTTTTTCTATATACAAAGATTAAAACAATGAACATCGACAAAATTCTGTAATCTCATGGAGTTTACAGTTAGATAGAGGAGACAGACAATAAAGCAAATTGACACAAGCTATGTTACATGCATGATAAATTTTTAAATATAAAATGATATGAAAGATTTTTTTACAGTTCTGTTAAAATGGATGTAAAAATAAATGCAAAGTTATATAATTAGTAATTCAGAGTGATAAGTTAATTATATATATATATATATATATATATATATATATATATATATAATCAGTTCATTTCACCTTAAGTGATAGCACTTGCCAGATAATACATAACAGTGAAATGACAAAAGAGAAAAATAAATCTTGTCAAAGTGGTGTTTTCAAAAAAAGAGATGCTTAAAGATTTCAGTAAAGTTGTTTTGACTATTGAGTGAATTTCCATGAATTACTATCCCATAAATAGTAGCAGCTACCATATTATAGATACCCTTCCACTTCTGTAGTTATAGCAGCATTGCTGATTGGTCAAAATTAATTTGTTTCAGAGCCTAACTAAGAGCACATGAAAAGTAGGGCAATTTTTAATAAAAAGAAAAAGATGTTGCATCAAAATCTAAATTAATTCTCTGGGATAGGATTTGAAGCTACTTGAATATCTGCTTAAAATGGCTCTAGAGGGTATGGTTTTTGTTGGATTAAATGAAGTTACTTTGGTTTGGAAATTATATCTTCTGGAAGACAATTTATGCCATCAGGACCCTGCCCCCACCATTTCTAACCAGTGCTTGTTTTACAAAGTTGAAACCAGATACAAACAATTTAATGGTATTTAACAAAACCTTTGTGGAGAGACATAGAGTGGAATAGTGCCCACTGGTCATTATCCAGGCTTGCTTGGTTTATTTTACATTTGCTCTTAAATATAGAAACCAAAATAATCAAAATGTCGTAATCAAGTTGCTTAACACATTGCACTTTCTTTTGGTTCTTCTTTTTATTTTAGGTGTCTTTTCCTTTCTTACATATTTTTATTTAGGTTGAGAAAAATGGCTTTAATTGAGAGGGTATCATCCTTTAGCTGTTTTCTCCATTCCACAAGGCATAAGTACACATGCAAAACTACTTTGCCCAGGGAGTTGTTATTTGAAAGCTATTTAAATCCACTGTGAGAAAATAATCAAGCAAACAAACAATATGACTAAAAAAAATTCTAAATTGGTACTTTGGAAGTTACATTTGTAAGATAAATACTAACTTCCTACATTTACATTTATTCCGTGATGGATTGATTGTTTTGTTGTTATTGTTTTTTTAAAGGCAGTGGTAATTATTTTGAAATACTTTTGCTCTTTTGTTAAAATAAAAACACAAAAGTGCCCGGGTTATATTTTATATTTATGTCACAATATGTTTATGTCAGTTTAACGTACTAAGAACACCTTTTAGTTTTCATCTCAGAGAAAGACAAAACAGCATTAGTATAACCTACTTGTTGAGCATAATCACATTATAATTACAAAATTTTTTGACTGTGTGGAATTTGTCATGATTTGTGGGAAAAAAATTAAGATTTTTTTCCTAATATATTTTTATATCACATTATATATGACAATTTTATTTTTCATGGGATAGGGCCTGTCAGATGAGTTAGATCAGAAGTACAATATTGCATTCAGGATTCTGCAAATAGAGTTAGTATGTGGCAGTCTTCAATCTAAATCCAATGATAAAGAACCAGGAGAGTTTATCTTCACTTAGAAGGTAGAGGGGTTGCATATTTTTAAAATATATAATAGTCATGCAAATCAGATAAAATAGTTTGTTTAAAACACTTTTATCCCTTTTCAGGAGAATTAAAAATAGATGGCCCTTTTTTCAGCTCTAGCAGGTTTAAGTAGCTCTATACTAACAAGGTCAGTGGTTCTCAGACAGAAAGATTTCTACACACGCTGCCCATTTCACCGTGGGGACCTTTTGTAATGTCTGGAAGCATTTTTCATTGTTACTTCTGGAGTTGTTGCTGACATCTACTGTGCAGAGGACACATGTGCTATACATGTAATGCACAACTTGTCCCCCAAACACAGAAGTACCTGGTAAAACCTGGCAATAGTGCCAAGATTTAGAAACCTGATGAAGGTAAAGGTGATCTTACTATTGCCATCAAGAAGGCTAATGGAAGACCTTGATAGAAACTGCCTTCAGTTTAACATCTAACACATGTTTAATATTTCATATCAATTGCATCAGAACAATAATTATGCAGAAAGAAAAGCTGAATAATGAAGCAAATTTTCTAAACAGTTTGAAAAAGACAATCTATACTGTGACAGAAATCAGTGGTCAGTGGACTATACCACTGATTTTTGTTAAAATAAAAACAAATTTACCTATCTAACAATTTTTATTGTGCTACATTATCAGAGAATCCTAGTACATGGTAATTTTTTGACATTATAGATTAGAAAATAAAGTTAATATCCTGGCATTTATTCATACACATTTGACCATAAGCTTTTCTCATGTTTTTAGAATGGTTGAAAAAGAATATATATTAAAAATAAATTCACTCAAAAGTTTTTCATGGAAAGAGTTTAGTTTCTGAGACTATAACTTGTCCTTTAAAAATGTGTGAACAACAACAAAAATGTATGTATATGCTAAGTGTTTTCTGTTGCATATCCTTTATCAATCTTAGACTTGTTCAAACACTTCAATTAAGTGGTCAACAAATGTCACAAGAACCTAAAGAAAATATGTAATATATAGCGAATTAAGTATTACGGGAAACACTAAAGAATATCAGACAGAAACCTGTCTCTATTATAACATTATGCCCACCATTACCCAAAAAATTTTGGCATTAAGATATTAGGATTTTAATGATTCATCCATTCATTAATTCATCCAGTATATATTTATTACAAAAATTCTGTATGACATATCTTTAATCATATTCAGCTATATATCTATATAGTCTACATACAAGGATACTATAATTGGTGTTGTAAATAATTTCTGAAATCAGTACGTGTAAATATTATTTTGGTAATTTGTTCACAGTTATTTTTAACAGAATAAAGCCTGGATACTCAATGCTAATAAATATTTGTTGAATAAGCAAATGAATTAATGACTGTGACATCTCAGACATTTACTAGATATACTGGCATTTTAGAGGAGGAATCCATATACATGGTCAGACATGTTGGATGGTCTTTAGAGATAGGATAGCATTTGACTGGCCTAATAGAATTAAAAGTTATTTAAAAATAACAGGAATAAGGAGCAGGTGAATGAGCTTTGTGAAGAAGATGACAGATTTTGTTCTTGTACAATTGAGTCTTTAAAAGATAAGGCATTCATGTTGAAATACTAAGTGGACGATTACAAATGGGGTCTGCTTCTCAAAAGGAAGATTAGGCTAGTGATGTCAGTGGAGAAGACAGATACTGGAGTAAAAGAAGCAGACTAGAAGAGGAAAAATAAATACCTATTTGAGAAAAAAGAGGAAAAAAGTAAGCAGGGAGGAAAAGAGAGATATATTTGTAAAAACAGATAAGATTTCACCTGTCTCTCAGTACCCTGAGAGTGAAGAGAAAAATGAAAAGTATTGGCTCACAGTGACAAGTAATGAAACAAAGTCAAGGAAGATGATGCTTCAGAAAGGCCACAGGATTTTCCATTGGGAGATCCAATACTTCATACACTTATGTCAGATGAAAGAGAGAATCAGAGACAAAGGTCAAGGGGAAGTTTCACAAAAGAGATATGTACATTTTACTGCTGTTTCCACAACAGCTTTCCTGGTTCACTGCCTCATCATATTTTACTTGCTCCAAGGCCCTTCCTTAGCACAACGTCTTCTGGTGCACAGGGGCAATATGAATCTTGTCAAAACTCAAATTTGAACATATCACTCCATTGTTCAAAAACCATCACTGTCTCATCATTATTTATAGCTCCAAGTGTTTATCCTGGCATTCAAAGCCCTTTATTGCTTCCCATTCATCTTTCTTATCTGAATGTTTTTTATGTTTTATTACAATTTTGGTTTAAAAAATTATACAACAGGTGATCATCTGTACTTATTCCATTATTTCTTGTTTTGTTATCATTTCTTGGCGTATCATTGTTTCCATTTCCAGCTGTTTATATCCTAGGTATCCTTCATATCATAGATTGAATTCTACCCATATATGCCAAGAAACAGAAAACTGAGAGTTTATATGGTAAGTATGAAGCTAGCAGTTTACAATACTACAATTTTATTTGAGGGAGACATGTTTTTGAAAATTCAATTTAAAAACTCAAAACAATAAAATTTGTACCATATCACTTTTGTTATTTGAATCCATTAATAATTGTTATAGTTTTATGTTATTATTTTATTAAGGAATGTTATTTGTAGAACTGATGAACTATGGGCAATATGTAGCTCTTCTGAAGATTTGGATCAATAATTATATCAATGTATGTATATATGTACAACTATCTCAATAACTATAAACATCTATCTATGATTCTACATCATCCTTAGCAATTGGGAATATAAAATAGTTTTTCTCTCTTTCTTTTTCACCACCATACAGACACACACACACGCGTGTACAAACACACACACACACACACACACACACACACAATCTTAAGATATAGAGAAGTCAAAATAAGGAGATAGTCTTTCAGTGTTTAGTAAGAAATCTAAAGAAGTCAAATGCCATGAACTTTCTTTCTTCTCTGACTTGCTTGCCAATTTGAAAAATGCTCCAAATCTGATCCCTGCTTTGCTCAGTCCTCACTTTAAAAAAAAAAAACTTGTTAAAAACACACTAGTAGATTTGTTTAATTTATAACCCCAAAATGTTTGAGATCCTGAAGAGTGTTTTATTGGTTTTCAAAAATCAATGAAAAGAAGCAGAAGGATTCGGGGAAGAAAGAGTTGAAGCAAAAATTACTTTCCTAGTTTTATGCAGTTGAAAGAGTGATTGTGAAGGCTGGAGCAAAATGTAATGTTTCTAAATTGGCAAAAGAAAAGAATCAGTTAAAATGGGTAGAAATGTCCTCTTTAAAGTGTTTGGAATATTAGAGAGGACTACTGGGCTTAGGTGTGGAATCATTTTCTCTGATGTTATTAACGAAAAGTCAAATCATTGTTTTTCTGGGCTCTTTCCAGTGCAGTTATTCCTGGAGCTGTAACAAGGGAGAAAATGAGTATTTGAAAGGCTTCTTTTGATTTGTAACTATCAAGATGGGTATATGTAGAAACAAATACACATGCACTCAGTTTGAGAAAGAGCAGAGCTTCAAGAACGTGTGCTCATAACAGATATGTGCATACTGAAGAAAACAATGGAAAAATCTCTATAGACAAAAACACACAATCAAGATTCAAAGACATTTCTCAAGATTACTTTACCCTTCACAATGATGTTCTACCCAAACAATTTAGTAAAAGTTCTATGATCAAACCTTAAAACTTTCCATGCAGTTAGCATTCTTCCTATTAAAGTGGCTAGTATATCAAACAATGTGATGCAAATTGATAGCATTAGAAATGAACCAGGAATGAGCTTGATTAACAAGAATAGGAAATGACTCAATATGTTTTTAATTCTATTTATATGGTTACTAATCAAACAGCAAAATCAACTTTTCATTTTCTGTGTAATTGTGATTCCAGACCATACATTCCTTTTAGCAGCTCCAGTATTTTCTTTAAACTGACAAAAATACACCAATTTATATCGAGAAAATTCAAACTATGCTTTCAAACTTGGAATGTTTTACCTTCATTCTTGGATATTTACTATGGGCCTTAACAGCTCTTATTCACTTTACACTTTTGCTGTTGGAAACCAGCCTGAGGAAAATTAACATTTTTTCTGCTCAATTTAAGCTTAGAAAATCCTGATTTGTGATAGTGTAAGTTAATAACAGCTAATAACAATCCTGATATATATATATATATATATAACTTGCCCATGATTTTCAGCAGGGGTTGAGTTAGAGCTAAAAAAATATTACTGAAACATTTTATAATGCACAGACCTTAACAATAAAGAAAATAATAGAAAAAAGTATCACAAAGACTGTCACAAGAAATAGATCTGTTTTTAACTATCCTTAATTACATAGGATAACTTTTCCAATGAAAAATTTAATTAAAGTTCTAAAAAAAGCTTTAATTTTTTTGTGATTATCATTAAGATCAAATATGATGACACATACATATATATGTATACACATACATATAAATATATTTTCAAATTTTATTTTCAGCCTTTATTTGCCTTGTGTTTTGAAATGTCTTTGTAAACATAACTGGATAGGTTTCTATTTGAATGGAGTCACTAATAGAATTTGGACTGATTTTTATTGTTTTATTTGGGGCTTTTACTTGTTCTTTTTTTTTAATATCCCCCAATACTCTTTATTCCATTCTGTGGATTAAAGATAAACTTACATCTTCCACAAAAAACAGTGTAAGGATCTTTGTTTGTTTTTCCCTCTGACTTCATTTAATATGCTTTCTTTATCTTCTTTTGGAATATTATTATATTGTGTCTTCAAATTTATTTTTATTTACCCTACTAATGCTATTTTTTCTCTATCAAATCCTCTAATTTACAATTTTGATTAGTTTTGGAAATCTTATCCAACAGCTCTTTGAATGGTATCTCTCATTCATACACTGCTTTCTCATACTGAATCTCCTTATTTTATTATTCTCATGACTGAGCAGCATGGGAACAATCTTTAGTACATTTTCTGATTCACAAATTCTTACTTCTGCTGTGTCCAATGTATAAGTCCATGAAAGTATTTTTAACTGTTACATTATTATTATTATTATTATTATTATTACTAGAACATCCGGTTCTTTATAAAATTTTGTGGGGTCTTTTAACATAGTCTCTTATTCCTTTGTCATATTTTAAATCCTTCATTTTAATTTAAATGTTTAATGATCATTTCATTTTTTTATTATATAATCTTAAAATTTGCAGTCTTTGTTTATCTATTTCTTTTTGTTATTATTTCTACTGCTTCTCTGGTTTGTTTCATTGCTTGTTTTATGACTTTTACCTTGAGCTATATTTCAACATGGGAATTTGCCTATGATATGACTTCAAGCTCTGTGAAAGTGATTTCTTATAGGGAGGAGTTGTATTTCCTTCTGCAAGGTACCTGGAACACTAATAATCTGAAAGCACTTTATGGGTTGTAATTAGAAATTCTTTGGAGATTTTTTCTTCCTCACCTATCTGGAATTGAAGCAAAGACAGTCAATCTCCATAAAAATCTCTTTTTGTGTCATAGAACTCTATGAAGGCATTCATCCAACTCTTCTTCTTGGACAGGTTTTGCTTCCTGTCCCACCTTTACATGTACTTTTAAAAGTGGAAAATTATAAGCAAGGACTGGCAGATTTCTTAAAGAAAGGTATTGGTTTTAGGTTCCTCAAAAAATCATGTTACTTTGGATTTTTGTTCTCTGTAAATTTCTCTCTCTTTATTGCAATTTCAGCTATAATTTTAAGGAGGATTAATAATTATAATACCCAGCAATTTTATTTTCCAATTTTGAATTTTCCAGTAATTTAAACTATATATTTTTAAAAACAGAAATTCCAAATTCATTTTATATATTGAATATGGACAGATAAATGGGTGTAATTTCACACTGGATACATGTGAACCATCTACCACAGGGGCCTGATTGTATAATGTTCTGGGTAGAATAGTGTACCTCCACAAAATTTCTATGTGCTTGTAATTTGGGAATATGACTTTATTTAAAAAAATCTCTGCAGTATGATTCAATTAAAATGATGTCATATAGATTAAGGAGGCCTCTATATGCAGTATGAGTGTCTATGAATGAAGAAGACATACAAAGACAGATACACACCATGAGCATGATATGCAATAACATAGAGAGAGCAAAATCAGAGAGATACCTCTACAAGCCAAGAAACCATAGGGCCTGCTGGGAAAACAAGAAGCTAGGAAAGATGTACGAAATAGATTTCCTTTTTGTTGTTTTTAAAGTCTATAAGTTTCTGGTAATTTTTTACAATAGCTCTAGGAAACCAGTTCATATTACCACAGCATCCCTGATTTCTTTTCTAATACATTCAATTTAAGTTTTATGTCCATCAGTGGATATGTATCAATAATTGCTACTTTTATATATGGAATTTTTATTTCTGAACTAATTTAGACATTAGTGTAGGAACTTTACTTTTGTGATTTAGTAAGGAAGTAGATTTATTTTTTTTTTTTGAATTTTTTTTTTTTTTTAATATTTATTTTTTAGTATTTGGCGGACAACATCTTTGTTTGTATGTGGTGCTGAGGATCGAACCCGGGCCGCACGCATGCCAGGCGAGCGCGCTACCGCTTGAGCCACATCCCCAGCCCAAGGAAGTAGATTTATATAAAGTTTATCACTCTATGTCTAAAGAGAGTGAAATAATTTATATTTTAATCACTAGTTGATTACAGAAACAGATGCTAGCCATCTAAAATCAGAACTCTTGTGGTAATATTTTTTTTTAAATAAAACAATCTGAAGTATTCTATAGCATATCCGTAGAGGGGAATTTCCAGGTGGATACTGCCAGGATAATTTCCACCATTCTTTAATGTCTATCGGACCCATGACATATATACACTAATATATGAGGTCATAGATATATGTTTTATTGCTTTCTTCCTTGAAGAAGTATTAAGATATATTGTTACTCTCGGTAAATATTGACTTTAGAATTGAAACACTCGATATTTGCCTCATGCATCAATGTATTTTGAAAGTCCCTTCAGCATTCAATATTTCCTTAGTGTTAGATGAAGTGGCAGGAGTAAAAGCTGTTTATCTTTGTGTTCCCTCCAGCAGATTTTATGGAAGATTTATTTGGAAGGAGAACCAAACTACTCCAATAGAAGGAATTTTTTTTAAACTAACTCTTGCTCAAGGTGTGTATGTATACATGTGCCTACACTAGCAACACAAAACAGATGGAACTAAAAGTAGACTTTTACCAAATTGTGTCTGAGAGATTTGGGGAAGACTCACATAGTTGTGATGGTAATTTAAATTCACAGAGATAATTTTTTATATTGACCTCATTTTCCTAATTACTGTCAAAATAACCATTTTGGTTAGCTCATAATTGCATGCTATATTTTACCTTATGTGGTTAATATGTATTATGTATACTTATGTCCATGTGCATATGTATCTATATATATATATATATGAATGCATAAATATACACAAACATAAATGTGTATTTTATATATATGTGTATGTATGTGTATATACATATATATGCTAAAAACAGAAAAAGTATACTAAGTCCTAAAAGGGGAAACAAATTCTTGGTGTGAGCCAATCTTATTTAAGCAACGCATTTACGTGCTGGTGTAACATTAATACTATTTTTTAAAAGCATGATTATTTTGTTCTGTCAGAGATCAGTGTGCTTTCAAATCATTTCGCTAAAAATATGCAATTGCTGGGCTGGGATTGTGGCTCAGCTGTTGAGCGCTTGGCTAGCACGGGTGGGACCCGGGTTTGAATCTCAGCACCACATTAAAAAATAAATAAATACAGGCATTGTGTTGTGTCCATCTACAAAAAAGATTCTCTCTCTCTCTCTCTCTCTCTCTCTCTCTCTCTCTCTCCCCTCTCTCTTTAAAAAAAAATATCCAATTGCTTACCATGTAAACAATCTCCATATCAAAACACAACTCTCAATTCATAACTATAACCTAATAAAGGCCATATAATAGCTACTGCTGAACATTTCTAGAGCAGCTGCATGCCTGGACTGACATTTATAACTTCAATTACCACAAACTTCACTCAAGTACTCAAAAATGTTTTAAAATTATGCTAGATTTTCATGGTGCATTTATGGCCAGACAACAGAGACTACTTTTCTCCTTGTTTTAAAGCTATTTTTCTAACAAGAAGAAAAATTGGGAATCTCTAAGTTTTTCATCAGCTATAGATAAGGATATTCCCTCAGAAATGAAATTGAATGATAGGAAATAAAAAGATATGACTTTTTCAAAAGCAATTCTGTGTCCCAAGATATATTTACTATCTAGTAAGTTACTCTGAGAGAAACTACCTTATAATTCTTTTACGTTTTCATTCTTAATTTGTGTTCATACTCTAATTTTAATTTATAAATCTGAATTTTAAATATAGTTATTATGGAAATCAGTATAGGACTTCCTCAAAACACTGAAAGTAGAACTGCCATATGATCCAGCTATGTCACTGCTTGGTATTCATTCAAAATAATTAAAGTAAGTATAGTATATTTTAAAAAATTATTTGTTCTTTTTAGTTATACATGACAGTAGAATCCATTTTGGCATATCATACATACACAGAGTATAACTTTCCATTTTTGTGGTTGTACATGAAATAGAGTTACACTGGTTGTTTTTTCATATATGAACAAAGGAAAGTTATGTTTGATTTATTCTACTGTCTTTCCTATTCCCTCCCCTTCTCTTATGTCAATATATAAATATGACACAATGAAAACCACTATTTTATTTAATTAATATACACTAATTTAAAAATTATGCACAGTGGTGCACACCTGTAATACCAGTGACTCTGGAGGCTGAGGCAGGAGGATAGCAAGTTCAAGACCAACCTCAGTAATTTAGAAAGAGCTTAAGCAACTTAGTGAGATCCTATCTCAAAAAAGAAAGAAGGCTGGGGATGTGGTCAGTACTTAGGTGCCTCTGAGTTTTATCCCTGGCACCCAAAAAGGAAAGAAAGAAAGAGAGAGAGAGAGAGAGAGAGAGAGAGAGAGAGAGAGAGAGAGAGAGAGAGAGAGAGANAGAAAGAAAGAAAGAAAGAAAGAAAGAAAGAAAGAAAGAAAGAAAGAAAGAAAGAAAGAAAGAAAGAAAGAAAGAAAGAAAGAAAGAAAGAAAGAAAGAAAGAAAGAAAGAAAGAAAGAAAGAAAGAAAGAAGAGAGAGAGAGAGAGAGAGAGAGAGAGAGAAAGGAAGGAAAGAAAGAAAGAAAGAAAGAAAGAAAGAAAGAAAGAAAGAAAGAAAGAAAGAAAGAAAAAAAGAAAGAAAGAAAGAAATTTGTTATATTACATAGAAGATGCATAATGTAGTCACTCTTTACCTAATGGATGTGCTACCAAAGACATTTCATAACCCAAAGCCTACACAATTTAAGACTAAATTTTCCATTTTAATGCAATGAATGAGGAGGAACATTTGTGTGTGTCTGTGTGTATGTACTCATTCTTTGGGCAAATAATCTAAAAGCATTAGGATTTTCTTCCCTTTGAATGTTGATTTCTATTTGTGTAACACAATTTCTTATATTCTGTGGCATGCTGTTCTCTAACTGATTAGCTACATGCCATATAATAATGACTTTTTTCCTTCAATATCTTCTATCAAATTTAGCTTCCTAAAATTCTTGCACATTAAAATCATTTTTACTTTGAGTTTTAAAAATTAATTAGCACTCAGACAAAATTGCTAAAAGACATTTTAAATTACATAATTAAATAAAATACAAGCATAAGGGTCAGAAAAATCTACAACAAGACAGATCTCATAGTTCTTTTCTCAAAGTAATTATACAAATATGATAATATAGTAAAGACAAAATTTACAGTTCATGTGGTGTTCGAAATTTGAGATTGTCCAAATTGTGATCAATAGTTTCAAATCAAAAAGTCTGCATTTCAGATTGTGTACACAAAAAGAAAATCATTCATGTTTTATTTTATAACTTTAAAAAATTCACATCATTCACATATTTACTCATCACTAATCATCTACTTTTCTCTTGATTACAGAACTTTAGAGTTCAACTGGATTTCTTTTCTTTTTTTTTCTTTCTATTTTCTATTTGGGGGGGTAGGGTACCTGGGAATTGAACTCAGGCATTCAATCACTGAGCCACATCCCCAGCCCTATTTTCTATTTTATTTAGAGATAGTTTCATTGAGTTGCTTAGCACTTCGCCATTGCTGAGCCTGGCTTTGAACTCTCCACTGGATTTCTTCAAAATCATCTCAACATTTAATGCTTAGGTGAGGTTGTTATATTCTGGGGAAAAACATGTATCTGAACTAAACCAAATAATTTCTACTGTACTCTTAAATAAAGATATTCTGATTTTTTTAAAAAAAGATCTCTTTTTGTACTACTGAGAATGAGAAGACTGTAACTTCTCTCAGATTTGTGACATAAATACCTCCTAAGATTTGAAAGAGCTTCCATTAATATAATGGCACAGGCCAGCACAGAGAACTTTGGCTCACATTGGAGGCAGAGAGAGCAACTAGTCTCACCCTGTTACTTAGAACACTGAATTAGCTTTCTCTAAAGAAACAGAACCAATAAGTTGGTATGTGTAAAATGAAAAAATGAAGTAGTGAGACCACAGAATTGTGGATACTGAAAAGTTCTGGGATCTAGCACTTGCAAATTAGAGGCCCAAGAAAGTATGGTTTCTATTTGGTTCAAGTCCAAAGCTTGAAAACCTATGAGGTCAATGGTATAAGTCTTTCTCCAAAGGCAAGGGAACACTGATGTTCCAGCTTAAGTGAGCAGGCAGGAAGAACAAGTGAGACTCCTTCCTCCTCTGTGTCAGTGAAATAGATCATGTCCACCCACATCTGGAAGGTAATCTACTTTACAGAATCCACCTATTAAAATGCTCATCACACTAATGCTAATTTCATTCAGAATAAAGCCCCACCTGGAAATAATATTTCATCACATATCTCAACATCCCTGTGCAGTTGATTCATGATATTAAGTATTACATATGTTGAAATGTATTTTCTGTTGCTTGCAAATGGAAATATTATATTTCTGTTACCAAATTCAAATTTCTTCTCTCTCTCTCTCTCTCTCTCTCTCTCTCTCTGGTACTGGGAATTGAACTCAGGGGCATTCAACCACTGGGCCTTTGTATTTTTTTAATTTAGAGACAGGGTCTCACTGTGTTGCTTAATGCCTCACTTTTTATGAGGCTGATTTGAACTCACTATCCTCCTCCCTCAGTCTCCTAAGCCACTTTATATCTGCTTAATTTTCTCCATCATAACCTTTATGATAATGGAATAAATGTCTCCCTGGCAAAGAACAAACCATGGGTTCTCTAGGTCACATCAATGCCTCAAGAAATTCTTCAATTACCCCCACTCAGTTCCATTTATTTTTATCCCACTCTGGAAATTTCACCACTAAAATCTCCAAGTTTAAAGCATCTTCCAGATTAAAAGGTATCTCCCTGCTCTAAGACTAATTTCCTAAAACAAAAACTTCTCTATCTTGACATCATCGCCACAAATACAAGCGGAAGCACTTTCTATGCTGTTACTGACTATGTACTACACATAGTTTATCAGAAAACTCCAATCTAGTTCTCATCATTACTACTTTACCTAGAACCATGGTTTTCTAAGTCCACACAAATCCTCCTACTTTCTTTCTTAAGTCTAGACAAACTGCCTATATTTCTTTCATGTTTTCATTCTTAATTTTTGTCCATATTTCATTCTTCACTTAGAAAACTGAATTTTTAAATACAGTCATTATTGAAATCAGTATGGGACTTCCTCAGAAAACTAAAAGTACAACTGCCATATGCTCCAACTATGTCATTCCTTGGTATTTATCCAAAAGAATTACAGTAATCGTCCTTTAGAGCCACCTGCATATCTATGTTTATCATGGGACAAATCTCAATAGCCCAGTTATGGAATCAGCCTAGGTGTCCATCAGAAGATGAACAGGTAAAGAAAATGTGGTATATATACAAAATGGAGTATTATTCATCCATAAAGAATAATGAAATCTCAGGAAAATGTACAGAACTGTAAACATCATCATCTAAGCAAAATATGCCAGGCAAGGGAGAATAACATTCCATGGGATATGGGAAATGGTGCTACACTGCAGCATAAAGCACAGGACCCAAGTGAGTTCTTCCTCTGGCTTTCCAGGCTGCTCCTGTGTTCCTATATTTTGTTAACTTATTTCTGTATGAAAACATTCTTCTGAGGTTCCATGCTGGTCCTCCTTCCCTCTACCCTTTTCTCTCTTCTCCTTACTTCTCTTTTCTTTCTTCATTACCATGATGGATTTAGGAAACTGTATTTAATGCTATGATTTCAAGTGATGATCAAGCTGATGTTCTCAAAATACATTTCTCAATAAAAAATCTGTTTGCTGACCTCCAGATTCAGAAGCCTAGCTGCCCACTGGATGTCCACTCCTACACTGCAAGTTTAGGATGCAAACTAAATGGATGCAAACTCCCATCCATTCTTTTTGGTGTTTGGAATATATCATTGAATAAAATATACATCTAAAATAGGATAGAAAACTTTTACTATAAAACACCAGGGAGTATTTTATTTTTTGAAGACTATACAATCCCCACTGCAACACTTGTTGTGGTGTAAAAACAGCCAGAGACAATATGTAAATAAATTTAAGTATTGATGTTCTTATAAACATTTATTCACAAAATGGCCATGGGTTATAGTTGGTCCATGGGTAACAGACAACAGGCACTGGTCTACAACATCTCCTCATGTGTTTCTCAAATATATCATACTTAAGAGAACTAGATTTTCTCTTTTTTTTTTATTTTTCTGTTCAGTCTTTCTGAACCCAATAAATGGTATAAACAGGAGTTCATTTGACCATGCACGCATGCACACACATACACACAAAAAATAAATTAATAAGAAGGAAAGAAATAAAGAAAGAGAAAAAAAAAAACAGGGGCTGATAATTTTGGTATCTTTCTTTGTCTCCCATCAATACCCAGTTTCTGAACAAGGCATTAATTCTGTCTCCAAAATGTACTTCTCAACCTTCCTTTCTTCACATTATTTCTCCTTGGGCTGCTGCAAGGCATGTTCTATTTTACTCAATGCATTCTATCTTTCCATCCCTATGCATTTTTCAGACAATAGCTAGAATAATCTTTTAAAAATTAAAGTCATGCTATTCATTTACTGAAACCATTCAGTTTAGCCCCATTGCTCTTTGAATTAATTTCAAATATGTGTGAGGCAACCCCACTGGAATCTTTTCAGTTTTCTGACTACATCGAGTTCTTTCCTGTCTGGTGGAGTTTGCATCCACTTGCACACCTGGAATATTCCCCTGAATTCTTTGCATGACTGGCTCCTACATCCCTGTTAAAGTGTTGCCAACTTTTGTAATCTACGCCAGTTTCTGTCACATCAGATCGTTTTGTTTCTCTCTTTGCCAACACACCACGATATAACTATTTGTTGATTAATTTACTATCTTTCTTTTTTTTTTCTGGCTTGCAAGAGTCTTGATTTCAGGGTCTAGATTAACCACAGAATGCCCAACGTTGTCCAACACAATGCCCCAGTGTCAATAAATATCTAATAACTAAGAGAATAAATGAATCTATCTTTATGAAAGAATTGCATAAGACAATAATATCCTAACAAAGTTTCTGTTTATTCATGCTCTCAAATCTTGTGCTTCTCCATAATAAAAAAATGATTTATTTATTAGTTATCTAACTTATTGATCCAATAGATATTAACATGTAAAGCCTTCTCATCTTCAGAACTATTGATATTTTGGGTGGGATTAATCTTTTTTTTGTGGGGGGGGGCCTCTCCAGTGAAAAGTACTTAGGATGCACAGCAACATCCCTGGTCTTTCTCACTGCTTATCAGTAGCATCTTCCTCTTCCCCACTCTCTGCCCAGGTATGAGACTCTTGCCCTCAACAAAACAAAACACAACAAAATAAAACAAAATGCTATGTATTAGAGGCCACAATTTAAGCTAACAGGGAAATGTTACCTAAACTAGGAAAGTCTTCACTTTAGCAATTTATTGTAAGCTGAGGTATTAGTGCTTTAAACGAGTAGGATAATAAAAGAAGATTGAGTGCAGGGGACTGCTATAGAAGAAAAGAGCACTCCAGCCAGAGAAGAAAGCATGGAAGGGGGAGAAAAAAAAAAAGTATGGCCCATTTGAGGAAGTGAAAACAAAAGTATATAGGGCAATTTGTCACATGAAACCTGGATTGGTCGGCAGGTGCCAGACTATGTTTATACAGCTGTACTCCATTTAATTTTAGGGGCTTTATTCTACAAAGGTCATAAAAGGGAGGAACAACACCATACATGACTTTTAAAAATCCATTCTTGATTACCTGTGTAAAATGGATCTGAGTAGGAAAGACGACCTGCATAGTGAACCCAGAGAGCCTGATGCAGTGTCTCATGCCTGGCAATAGTGAAAACTGTGGCTAAGAACAATGGGCGGATGTGACAAATTTTTATGAGTGTGAATCAACAGGGCTTATGGAATTTATGTGGCTGTGAGAGGCCAAGGATGAAGGAATCATGATATAAGCAGCCAAGCAGATGGTGGTATGTTGTTATTAATGCTGGGTTCACCTGCTCCAACCACAGAGAATATCTCACAGTATATAAATGTATGTTTCAAACAGAAAAACCTAACATTGATGACGTACGGCATTTAAAGTTTTACTTTTTAGGCTTATTTTCATTCTTATGTTATTTTATGCATTTCTTTTCTATAACAGCATAACAAGTGGCCAGAAATTGAGCAACTTAGGACTGTGCATGTTTTCACACTTGGTTGGAGAGTTAAGTGGGTCCTGTAATTCTAGCTCACTCATAAGGCTGGAGTCAAAGTTTCAACCAGGGCTGGAGTTTTATCTGAAGCTTTTATTTCCAGCTCACTCAGGGTTGTTGACAGCCTAGGTGTCTTGTGGCCTATTGAACCCAGGCCCTCACTTCCTTGGCTGGAGTTAGCACTCAGTTTCTTATCTCCTGACCCTTTCTGTGCAGCAGCTTGCTTCATCAAAGCTAGCAAGAGTGAAAAACCTGCTAACAAGACAGATGTCTCTCATTAACTTGGTAACCAGTCATGGAAATACCTCCCTCTTGGTATTGCGATTTTCTTTTGGTTAGAGCAAGTTAGTCAGGGGCAGGGATTACACAAGGTCAGGGATACCAGGAGGTTGGGATCTTTTGATGCCATCTAAGAAGTCTGTTACCACATTCTATATATTGTATCAAGCATGTAATTTGAAATAAAAGAGACATATTATGAATGTGCTGGCTGGCCTTTAAAATTATTAACAATCTAAAATAAATGTTTTATTTAAAATCAGTCCTTTTTAGGAATAAATGTACGAAGATTGTAGAAGCTAACATTAAGTTACCATGTATAAGAACATATACATTCAATGCAATGAATGTAAGTGAAAACAATTGAGTGGAACCAATAAGTTGGTAAAAAATTTCCTATAATTTTACAAATATTCGTAGTATGAGGTAAGTGGTATGGAGGGACTATGGAGAGGAACACCTCATGATAATTACAAGGGCCTGCAAACTTAAAAACATGGATTTTTTAATTTTCTATAAAAATGGTCACACGGTTTATTTTTGAACCATTTAAGTTTGACTCTTCCTAAGGATTATTGTTCCACAAACTTTGTAGAAGCTGGGACTCTTAGCACAACATCTTTCTGCCAAGTACTTCACAGAACTTCCTGCACATTGTTTGGAACTGATCTTAACAAACTTTAATCAGGTTCATAGAACTCTGTAAATTGTTAAACATAAAATGCAGTCTTTGGTCTACCAACTTCAGGGGGCCTCTTAAAATGAACATAATTCATCTGTAGCAGTAGCAACAAATATTTAAGAATTGTTTTTTTTTTTCTTTTTTCTTTTTTTTTTTACACTGGTTTTGGGGCTAGGGGCTTTGTGCAGGATATAAACTTCTGAATCTTTTATTTAAGCCTTAATATAATGTTTAAAAATGGTGATATGTTGAAAACATACTAAATTTTTTTCACTAACATATTCCTGTCTCATTTCATGCTGCTGTGTGAGAACTCTTAATATTGTTTCTGTGATTTCAAGCTCACATTTTAAAGCTTTAAAAATAACTCAGGTTTATTTCATAATTCATTTTAGTAAGAATTTTCTATGTAAGTATTTCAGGAAAGGGCTATTATTTTAAAATATCAGTTTTCTATGTTCTGTATTATTCCTGAATTTTAGATCAGCATTGCCGACTTTATGATTTAATTATTTGATCCATGACGTCAGACACTTATTATAAATAATGAACAGTACTTCCTTTCATCTAGAGCAAATGCTATTCATGCGGAAATTGGCCAATTTGGAATTTAACAAGGGAAGTAAGATAATTTATTAGATTCTTCTAACTTTGTTCATGTTCAATAATGTGCATGCATGCTATTAATACTATCTGCTCTAAGTCAGTGGGATCAAAGTCTCTGGTTAAAAGCTTAGTTTATTCTTTTCTTATAATTTCTAAGTTCCAAGAATACCTTTCTCAATTTTTGAAAACTAAAATATTTATAAATCAAATCACATATTTAAAAATATTGTCCTTATGTTTAAGTGTATATTTTATCATTGTAATAAAGGGATGTAGTAAGAAAAAGCTTTTATTTTTAACATTTTTAAACTGCTGTATAAAGCTACAGGAAAAACAGACCAACGTTGAATGTATAAATTTTCTTTAAAGGAAAATTATATTATGAGAGATACAAACCTCTATCACAAAAAAAAAGTGTGGAGGAAAGGACCATTGGGGGCAGGGGGATTGAAAGGCACTTTGTGGAAGAGGAGATTATTCATTCCTTAGAGCAGGATTTGTACCCAGCAGAATAGTGAAGTAGATGGCAATGGACTTTCAAAGGAAGTAGATCCAAAGATCATGGGGTACATATGAAGACTGGCTACACAATATGGTCCACCTGTCAAGGCAAGGATTCCTGTCATGAACATTAAAGTAGTGGAGATGTAGACCATCCAAGACCCTTCAGAGTTTAAATAACAAATTGGTCAAACTAGTGAAACTAGTCTCATATATATTAACATGAAAAAGAACTTTAGGATCTTCTCAAATATTTGTAAAAAAATGGACAATCAATAATAGGAGTTATTTATTCATTTAGTTTCTGGTAAAAAAAAAATTGTTTGAAAAGTGAGTAGAGTCAAATTTAATTGGATTTAGAAATAAAACCACTGGGAATTTTCCTTTTTGTCTGTTTAAACTCTGTAATATTATTTTCAATAAATATTGCTTGCACCTATTTGAGAGATTCTGCAATGTATGAAACAATCTCTGACAATAAAGAATATATGTGTCAATATAGAATATAATAACATATACTATATAAAAGGTATTGCCTGATAATAACTAAAATTAATGTTGAAGTAGTTGAAAAAAATAATACTTTAAACTGGTAAACAAAGAACATCCTAGAAGATGAAGATACTTCTTGAAATGGGGTTTAAAAGGTGAGCCTTATTTCCTCCAGCAGAGAGGAAATGGAAAGATATCATTATGTATTTACTTATAAACAATAGTCATATGCATCATTTTGACAAATTATCTTCTCAGTTAACTTGGATTTCCAGAAATACATCATTGATTCTTTATCTTAAGATTGTTTTAATTTCCGCCTATATATAGCCAATTAGTGAATCTGAAACAACAAAAATATAATAATTAGATCATTTTGTTATTTAGTGTCAATCAAATAATTTGATCACTTCAATTAAAAACCTGGGTTATAGACAGCGAATGTGATTTTCACATTCAAATCAGTATTATTTAACAACACATTCTTAAAATGAATATGCAAACACCTCACGTGCTGACTTATCTGACAGGTTTTATTTTTGTTTTTGCTGCCAGGAGCCATAGCAAAGAATAAACTCATTAATAAAGTTTAAAATGGGACATCCTTTATGACTCTTAGCAATGAGTGTTTGAACCAAGCACATTCAATCTATGACCAATCAGACAACAAGAATTAATTATACTTTCTCTTTTCTTCTTTTTATTTCTAAAAGACACTAGGATTAGTAAGTTTCCATTGGAGTTGAGATAGAATACAGAGCATAGTCAGGTGATGGCCAGCTCAGGTCATTTTCAAGCTCAAGTGATGGAGTGCAGAAACCTTGAGTAAGCTGAGAATGACAGGCTTCAGGCAGGAAATGGACCTGCACAGAGAAGAAACCACAGGAATCTCAGAAGACAGGAAATGCACAGTGTGGCTTTTCAAAGAAACTGACCCCTTCCCAGTCCCTTACTCTAGATTCTGAAAACACGTAGCTTTCAGGATTTCTTCAATTTTTATTTGAGCTTGTCTAACCACATTGTTACTTCTGACTAAAAAAAAAAAAAAAATTGCTAAAACAAATGAGAGATGGATTCAGAAGTATATGACTCACACTTTCATGTGAAAAAAAAAAGCAGTAGACATTAGAGTAGAAGTTTACAAAAGAAAGAAAAAATGTGGCAAAAAATTCACCTGTGTCAACAATTTTGCTGCAGGATTTTTTGTACAAAAGAGATTCCACTTTTTCTAGTCATTCTGTTTTTGTAGTCTGTTTCTGGATTTGAGATTTTCTTTCAGAATTTGTGTTTTTCTATCACTTGACTAGAGACAAAGAAAGAAAGAGAGAGATAAAAGACTTCATTAGATAGGTTCTGTGATACCACTGGAAATTCAAGGTCTTAGGTTCATGTCAGAAAGAATCAGAAGCATGAAAAAAAATTACTGAAAAAAAAAATCTAGGTCTTTCTCTCTCCTTCTTCAATCTCCCTGTTTTCCTTGCCCCACCCACATCCCTCTACTCCTATTTACTTTTTTCTATTAACCACTTTATTTTTCTCTTTATCTGTCAATTACTTCTTGCCTGTTGGTTGTTCTACAGGCAAAATAGAGCCAGTGAAGTTTTTTTTTTTTATTTTTATTTTGCACATTTTTTGATTCATTTATCTGAAAAGGAAGAATAACTTTATTAGTTCCCAGAAAGAAAGTGGGCACTGGCAGAGAAAATAGAAGGAATCCACCTCAAATATGGAAACCCTTGTCTTTGCACAACTTGCCTGAGTCCTTTTAGATTGAAAACCTATAATTGCAAATATTCATTGTTTATTTGGTGGTTTGCTTGTGAAAGTGTTATGTGGTACTTTCTATATTTTAAATGTATTACACATGCAACCTCAGCAGTTTTGTGTATTGTAATTAGATTTTCAAAGGTAAAAATTCAATTTTATTCATCTTGTAGTTTGTAATAATATAGAAATCACTTAATATTTTAAAAAAGTGAATAATTTAATGAGAAAAGTGTTACTAATCTGTTTCACAGGGGCTAACTATTCTTCCTTACTTACCTTTGGAGTGCTTTCCTCCCCTTGAACTGGAGGACCACACTCAGAACCGCCCAATCTCATGCCCAGGGCCAAAATATCTATAAAAAAATTTCTTAGTTTGCCTAGATATTATATGTTGCTGGTTTTGTTTGCATGCTTTTCTTGTAATATATTGTATCTAAGAAATACATTTCACTTTCATTTTGCTTTCTGATGTAATACCTTAACTTTATCTTCAGAGTTTTATAGGTTCTTTTTTCCTTTTTTTCTTTTTTATAATGATATATATATATAATGAGATATATATATATATATATATATTTAAGGCTAATAACTTGTACTGAATGATCAGAAATGCAAGAGTTAGATGCATTATGCCTATAAAAACATACCCCAATATTCCTAAGTCTGACTTTGTATAATTACATTGAGGTTTGGGGATTTTAAAGTATTTTAGGATACAAAAGTGGTTAGCAGTTCAATGTCTTCTCCTATGTCTTTTACCTCATGATATTTATTTTAAGGGAATTAAGCCTGCATGTGTGTGTGTGTGTGTGTATGTGTGTGTATGTAGGTGTCTTTTCCTGTATCTATATTGGAGGAATTGATACTTTAATATCTCAAGGATTCCAAAACCCTAGGTTTTCTTATTCCTCAGCAAATGTTGTCATCATTGACCAATAATTTGATCACAGCCCACTATGTGAAACTCAATCAGACACATGGTGAAAAGTGAATGTCATCCATGTTATTGTCCATAGGGAATTGTTAGTGACAAAACAATGGCAAAGTCTTTTTAATTTTAGATTTAAAAGATGCATATGCATCTTTTCATCTTCAAAATATAATATACCATTTTTTTTCTTAAATCAAAACACCTTTACTTATTTGAAGAGGAAATAAAGCATGTGTTTTAGGCTGTACTTGGAATGCATGTGTGTGTGTGTGTGTGTGTATAAAATTATAATATATTATGTATAATAATACAAATATACATATATACATGTAAAAACACATATGTGTATGTATATATGGAAAAGATAGAGTAGGCATGTTCTTTTCATGTCAATACATGCTAAATTTCCTTAGTTGTGACCTCTTCTCTCCCCTACATATATCTCTGTATTTAACGGAAACTGCCAAAGCACATTTGTTTTAATCTGTGAGTGTCATTATCTTGTGTTAGCAAATAATAAAGCTAATTTAAGTCTGATAAAACTGAATATATAGATGGCTTCCATGTTTTGCTTCATACTGTTTGGGACTAACTGATGAGACACTCAGAAGTCTTGAGGGATGACAGACAATGGCACCATTTGTTGTCAAATTTAGTAAAAGAAGCCTTTTCAAATCATCAGATGGTTTAGGATTGTGTGCCAATCTTTGTGGCAGATAATTCTTTTAGATAGTCATTGAGGATGCATCTTCTAGGGACCCATAGTAACTTCTGACTTTTTGGCAATACATTAGCAACTTTGAGAGTTTTTTATTTGCTTTGGGATAGAGAAATATAGCCAAGAATAAAGACATTGTTTCTTGGTTTTGTGTTTAAAATTAATCTTCTTTTAAAGCCTATTGAAAAAGCAATAAGTCTAAAATTCTGGATTGTAATTGTAGAGTTGGAACTCTCTGGGAGAAATGTATGTGAAGCTCCAAGATTTTAGATCCCAGAATATTGAACTTAGTTAAGCCCATAAACTGCATACGAGAAAGTATCCTGAATAGAGAAATTTTTGAAAACTTTTCTACCCCCTGATTCTGTGATTTGAATTTTAAACAAGAGTCTTGACTTTTTCTCTTGTATTCTTGTAGATTTGATTATTAGTTCTTTTTAGACAATATTATCCATGGAGGAAGTGGTGGTGATACCTGGATTAGGAAAAGAAAAACACAGCTATTAGTGGTTATTGTCAAACATTTTGGAAACTGTCTCTGGCAGGTATGAAGTAGTCAGGAAATTATAGCGTCTGGAAAATGATAGTTTTGGTATTGTAGACTTTCAGCCTTTCCCAGGAAATATATAGAATTAGTTTATGAAAATTAAAGAGACTTCCACAGGGTTCACACTTAATCCTTGTAAATCCTAGAAACAAATGCCATTTTCTTTATTTATAATTGAAGGAATTGATACTTAACGTGCTTAAGTTTTATTCCAAGGAATCACACACCCTAGATTTTCTTATTCTTCAGTCCACATTTTTACACACTATTAACTTCAGCACTGCCTATTATGTGAAACTCAATTTGACACATGTGTCAGAAAGTAAATGTCACCCATTTTGGTGTCCATACAGAAGTTGTAGTTAAAAAAAAAAATTGACAGAATCTTTTTATTTCTGATGTTCTACTCTAAGCCTATGCATCTTTTTGTCTTCAAAATAAAAAGTATCATTTTTTTTCTTAAAGAAAACACTTTACCAAGGAGATGAAATATGCACTTTAGGCTATACTTGGGTTTGAAGCAGGAAGATGGTCTCACATTAGCCTATGCTACTAAGGCTTATTAGCAAGAAAACATGACTAAGTAAGAGAGTTCTTCCTGATCAGGATATAAGGCTGTCTTTTGACATAGGAGGGGATTATCTTAGTAAAAGTAAGTCTTGAGCTTTGAGGATTTCCTCTTCATTTAGTTGTCCTCCAAAATCTACTTGAATATAGAAGGGTTAAATTAATAACATGAATTGAATATATATCATATTTCTTTTTTGTTCAAGGTAATTGGTTTATTGGTATTTTTTATATTGTATTCTTGAACTGGTAATAGACACTGAAGATAAAAATGCAATAATAAATTTTAGTAAACATTCATCTCTATAAATAAATGACAATTTCATTTGGAAATATCAGGCTCATGTGTTTTATCTAGCATATGCTATTTAACTCATTTGCTTCGTACAAAAACTATTTATTGCTGACATACTCCATCAGACATTGAAAGTAGATTTGTTTCCTGACCTCAAGTAGCTTACATTTTTATAATGAGTAAACAAACAAATAAAGTCTAATGATAAAATCTCAGAGAGAGAAAATGAAGGGTTTGTGTAATATGTGAAAGGTGCTTCTAATTTGTAGAAGAAACCATAACTAAGCTGGGAGACTAAACTAAACTATTATGTGCCAATTTTATAATCTTGACTAATAGGAAAACCATGGGGAAAATGTTGTCACTAATTCATTTTGATCATTTTGCCATGCACTTTGAAGCCATTTTAATTGATTATTAAGTAGAAAGCAAACTTAAATCTTCTTAAACTTCTATGACAGTATCAGTTTCAGCAATGCTGATATGTTCTTATTAGTTTTTGTTAAAGTGTTTTTCAATATTATATCTCCTAACTGCTTTACTACCACTGAGTTCCAGTTATAATGCATTTTCAAGAAATTCTCATTTAATTTGATTTAATTCTATTCATGTAATTGGATTGATTGCTTTTTCTGAATGCAAATTAATAAAACTTATAGCAATTGAAAATAAAAAATAATAATGTTCATATTCACAATTTAGAAAGTGAAGAGTGGTGTAATTTCCTGATATCTTGATTGTTGCCTTTCACATTTCTTTCTTTCTGCCCTATTTTCTTTTTTTTTTTAAGAGAGAGAATTTTAATATTTATTTTTTAGTTTTTGGTGGACACAATATCTTTGTATGTGGTGCTGAGGATGGAACCCGGGCCGCACGCATGCCAGGTGAGCACGCTACCACTTGAGCCACATCCCCAGCCCTTTCTGCCCTATTTTCAAAGTTAATTTGTGTCACTATTTGCAGAAATCCACAATTTGCTAAAGTTTTCTCTTTCTGAAGTTTAAAGAGTTCATGTGTCAATTTTCATTCCTTTTGTCACTAGGGAAGCAATATTAGATATCAATGAATATGCTTTGATAAAATTCCATCAATCTTAAACTGCAGGAAATAGGCCAGTCACACTTAAATTTAAGCTGTCAATCAGAAAATCAGAAAGCAGGATATAAATTATATATGCTTGTACCATTGTAAATTCCACATGGGCTACATGATGAATGATTCACAAATATCTCTATATCTATCTATTTACCCACCTATATCTTTACTACCAGAAAATAGTAGAATCTGAATGAATATCAGGAGGTCAAAGTAAATCCTAAATATTCAAGTTATTATAAGAAATCAGGGAAGGGAAAAATGAATTTTTTCATTAAGGCAGACTGAATAAAGTATAGGTAATTTGTTATGAACACCGTCAGAATAAACTAGGTAAATTTTATATTAAACATGAAATATAATTGTTGATTTCATGTATATATAGATTTATAAATGTATCTTTTATATATATGTAAATATCTGTTGAGAGCCATCCAAGGGCAGTGTGTGGACTACATCAGCATTGCAGCCTTGTGAATAGAAATATCTGGTGTTTGGGAACTTTCTGTGGTAGTCCCACAGGGTGAGATTGCTCAAATACATGTGAATTTTTATTCCCTTCTGTCTGGTCTCACACAGCACCGGAGACGAGGTGATCTATTACATCCACCCAGCCACACAACCTCTCTGAGTTGGGTATAACCTGCCAACATGCCAATCAACCTGTTGACTGCAAGACATCATGAAGTAAGACTCCACCCCTGAAACCTTATCCCTGCCTTTCATGTACCTCCTTAAATAAATCACAGGAGTCATTTACTAATTGTCCAGCTCCAGCTCCTGTGTGGGCTGAACCTATTAGGTGCTCCATCATTTAAAACTAATTCTGACTCTCTCTTTTGTTCTTCACTAGTTATTTCTGACTTTAAATTTTTAGGAGCCTTAGCCTTCTGAGCAGGCAAGAGTTCCTTGGCAAGGTGCTGGCCATCATGCAATAAATATCTAATAAATAAATATATTGTATATAAATGTATATATACATATATACTTATATATACATACATAGATGTGGACATTATGTATACACACACACATAATATGTATGTGTGTGTGTGTGTATATATATATATATAGATAGATAGATAGATAGATAGATATAGATAGAGAGAGAGAGAGAGAGAGACAGAGACAGAGAGAGATTTTCTTTTCATCTCTAGGGGGAAAGTAAGATAGAGTCAATAAATCAAGACTTTCTTTACTGAAGCCTAATTCAAGAACTGGCTATCAGTTTTGGCCTATTCATTGTGTGGGAAGAAACCTTTCTTTGAAGATTGGTTATGCATAAGCCATATAACTCTCGTTTTATAATGTGTTATAATGTATGTGTCTTAATTATTTAAATTGGTTTTGTTTCAAACTTTAACATGTTGAATGACTGCATAGAGATTTATGAAAATAATATAAGAGATCATTAGAAAAATCAGAGTTTAAAAGTAGTTTCAAACACTGTAGATATTGTTATGATTCCTTCAGAGTTAAAGAATTCCTGCAGATATCTGGTCTTAATTTTAGGAGATTTAATTAAAATTCAAAATTTCCTTAATAGTTGAATAACTTAGGTGTTTTAATTATGTTAAATTTCTCACCATAATTAGGAACGAAATTTATGAGATGGACCATTACTTTTGCTATAATGTGCAATAGAAGATTAATATTTGTTTTTTCTCCTGGGCATATACTAAGAACATCAACATTAAAGAAAATATTTTCTTTTCAGTATGACCAATTAATGTGCTTTGTGTGGATTCTGGAAGTATGTTCTCTTAATGATCAATATTGTATAGGACAAGTGGTAGACTTTTTCATAGGGCAAACTACATTTTTAGTCGTGGTGGCTGTAAGTTGCATGTCAAAGTGGCTAGAAGAGCTGACTGAAGGCAAATTCTTTTGTTCAAATCCTGAACCTACCACTTATTAGTCTTATGACCTTTGGTAAAATACTTAATACCACTGTTTCTTCTTACCTCATCACCAAAATGGACATATAATAATAAATTGCTCTGAGGATTAAATGAATTAGTATATGCAAAATATCAAAATAATTCTTGGTTCGAAAAATATATTAAATAATATTAAGTATTCATATATTGAATATAATAATATTCAGCTCATGGGAAACTAATGTACAATTGTACACCATGCCATAAAGACAAGAAGATTCAGAATTCAGGAAATACAACTGATTTTTTACTACATGGATAGGTTGATAAAGAAATTAGAAATCGATTTTTAAAAATTTATTTACTGAGTGTAGACTCAGAATAAGGCTTATTAGATGATTTAAAATTTCAGAAAGTTTGAGTTTAGATTATTGAAAACTCATTATTTGAAATGCTATTTATATCTCCATTTCAAAACATCTGATCTATCATTGAGGGGCAAAAAATCTGAAATAGCTACAACCTCTTATAATTTCTAGATTTCAAATAAATTTTCCATGCAGTTGAAAAATATTCAAAGTTCAATAATATTTTCTCCAAGACCATGCTGATGTTTGATATTTAACTTTCCAAATACACATTTAAGAATTAAACATAATTGTGAATATTGATTATTATTTCACCCCAGTGGTTTATTCAACAAAATAGTATATCTTTACAAAAAAATCAAGAGATTGCATGTGTCCCTGCTATTGTTTATTTGCTTTTTCCAAAAATTAGTTTTTTTCTACTTTAATGTATTTCTGGTATTCTGTCAATCACAGCTGTTTTGGACTTTCTATAATTGATGAAGTAATTACTTTTCATGCTTTTAAATCATGTCTGTATTTTGTAGCTATTAACCAATTTCCTGCTCTGCCCTGATTTAAATTAAATTATAATACTAATACCAGAAGGGGCCAGATAGCTCTTTCTCTATATGCTAATAAAGCAATTATCAATGTAAGAAAGCATTTTCCTCCTTGGTAAATAGACTATAGGAACAAATGTTTTGTTAGAGCTGACAGATAGCATCTACTATTCTTTAGTGTTCAGTGCTTACTGTGCTGCAACAGAAAAACTGTGGGATAATGTATTATAAGCAATCGATGTGGTGCAATTGTTTAGTGACTCCAAACAGCAGCATTTACTTTTTCCTTCTGCAGCTGGCTGCCTCCTGCTTTCTCTTTAGATGAAAATGAATGTTGAGTGAATGGAAATACATTTGTCTTTATTCTCACATTTATGGCTACATTGCTCTTATCAAACAGTTATTTTGAGCTAATACATACAGAACTTTTTAGGTCATATTGAAGATTTCATGTCTCAAATAATTCCGTTTGGAGCTACACTCAAAACTGAAGAGAGACTTCATGATGTGTGTGTATCATCTATCTGTCTATCTGGCCTGGTTTTATTATATGGAAAGATGCTTATGCAGGGATGCAATTCATGTTTTTCAAAGTTGGTGAGCAGCTACTTAAGTTATTAAATCATCAGATCTTTCCACATAGAATGTTATGATAAAACATATGTAAAAATTCATATTTTTACTGCTGCAGTTTAACATAAAACACATAAGATAAACATAAGCAGAAATGAATGTATCGTCTACCAATGGAAAATCCCTTTCAACATTTTTCTTTATGGATAAAATTCAATGTGACTTGTCCATGGTTTTTTGAAATTGAGGAGAATTTAGTCTTTCATTTAGTTTAAAAACTGGATCTTAAAATGCGTACAATTTTATTGCCTAATGTGTTGCAGATAAAATATAATAGGATAAATTATTTTTACAAGAATTAAAATGGGCATAAAATAATAAATTTTATGCTTCTTGGGTTGAAGATTTGGAATGTTTTCTGCTAACTACATTCTTCACAAAGGCATAAGATTAAAAATGTAAGCTATTACAATTTATGTTATTAAGACATTCATAAATATATTTTTTAAAAAGTCATTTTATAGGAGTTGCATCATACAGCAAAAGTTATATTAAAATAGAGTGTGAGAAACTGAACCAGAAGATTAGAAAGTACATAGAGATGTGAAATCTCTAACAAATGCCAGTGTTTGAGAATATTAATCATATAGCATGAAGATGCTAAAGAAAACAATGACGCAAGAAATATTTTGAAAAATTTCCCCCATATTTCTTTTACTGTAGCAGACTAGGTACATTAATTTTAATTACTTGTTTTTATAATGAAAAGTTTCCTTTTCTTACCAGTTTATGTGCTGTATCATATCATTTTTCCTCTTAGTTAAAAAATTTTCTGTCTTTGTTACACCATAACAATTGAAAGGAAAATATGTGAAAGCAGAAGAGCAATGCTTCAAACCTCATTTAAGTACAATTCTTTGTACTCATGAAATGTTTCTAGGGGAGGAGAGAGGGCCATTAAAGAAGACAGATATCTTATGGGCATGTCAATCACATTTAATAGGCAGTGGTGGAAGGTAATCTCCTTCTCTCCATCAGTCTCTAGCAGACTAGTAGACAGAACTCATTACTGTGCAAATGAACCTGCCATTTGCCTCACCAAAGGTCACAAGGACTTGACACCAGTTAAAGCTGGTTAAACGTGGCCAGGGAAGGAGCCAGGAGACAGAGCAGCTCTGTAGGTTGAAATAAACAGTATAGTATTGACAATAACCTTAAGGAAGTTTTTTAAAAGTCCTTTTGACAAAAAAAAAAAAAAAAAAAACTTTATTAAAATGTGTTTAATTGCAATTTTGTCATAATTTAGTTTCTATGAAAGTGTGCACTGAAGGTATCCAATCTAATAACAGACTTTTAGCTCACAAATCCCTGAGCCTATAATGTGGATTTTGAAAGTTTATTCCCAACAGCATCAGGCTACAAGTTGTTGGATCAATCCATTTATTTAACACTATTAGTAGAACATCATCTCATTAACAATGATGATAATTATTTGTAGCCCCATTGACTATCTTACTTTCCTTGAAGAGCTCTGCTAAGTATCAACTTCCTGAATTCTTAAAGTTGTTCAACGGAATAGGTATTATTTTCTTTGACTTACAATTGAAGAAACTATAGTTACAAGAAATTGGAATTTGCATATAGTCTTCAGTTTAAAAGTGCAAAAGTTCCAAAGGGGACACAGGTGTGTCTAATTCCAAAGTCCAGCCTCTCAGGACTTCAGTGTCCCTGCCTTTCTTTTCTCTTGTTTTCTAATGCTCTCTCACTTTGCTACACTTCTCTCCAACACTTTTGTAGTTGTGGTAGCATTGCTTTATTGCTTTGTATAATTGTTTAAGATACCATTTTCCCTTTATACTGATAAGAATGCTAAGTTTTAGGAGATAGTTTAACTGGCTTCCTTCCAGAAGTTAGTGAGAAAGATCTGACTCTGTGATTCTTATAGAATAAGAATAGAATATTTCTTGTTCTATAAATTAGCAATTTCTGTAATCACCCTTAAAATATGCTCTAGATGCAGTAACTGTAGCATAAAACAGGACTTAAAGTTAACATTGGATGAAATAAGTAGGCAACATAATATTTTCTGTTTTGTGATACATTCTAAAATATTCGTAGTAAGTGATCTAGACTAGAATTCAATGAAGTTTTAAATATCATATCATGAGAAAAAAAAAAACAAGCATATGAAGAACAAAACAAACCTTTGCTGATTTTCTCATGTTTGTTGTAATTCAGAATTTTATCACAAAACTAATTTGCTGTAATTTTATGTATCAAAATTATATTGTATATCTTTTTTTAAAAAACACCTCAATTGCTTAATGGTATCAAATGCATAGTTTAATTTTTTATAAATATAATTAGTATATTTTTAGCCACAAAAATTATAAATTCTGCTTTACAATATTAAATAGTCATTTGTCTCTTATTTCTGTTCTTCTGCATTGTTTGCCCATATGCATTTGTAATTTTTCTCAGGTAGCCAGGTTATTATTTTTATTTCTCCAATATAGGTTTGTTGATTCTCAATTTAATATGAATTCCATGTAGCCTTTTCTCTATATTAAGACTATCTGTTATAAGGTGACTAAAGTCAAAAGTACTTCAATGTCCCTGCTTTTCTTTTATTAGTATGTTTACAAAACAGAAAAACTGAAATATTGGCTCAAATGTGTTGCTCTAATCAAACACCATATTTTGAAAGATAATGTTTTCCATTATTTCATTTTAAATAAAAATATTTATATGAGAGAGTAAGTTTTAAACTTCTTAATTATATCCATTGCACAAAAATGAATGACCATAACTGTCTGATAGTGTTGCCAGACATTAGGTGTTCAATGTTGCTTTAAATTGTAACATTTATGTAAGCAAATCAATGTCGAATTGAGATTTTTTTTAAAAAAGAGAAAAATCACACAATTAACAATATTTTCTCAGTGGATTTTCCAATGTTTCTCTTGCCATGATTCCAAAGTTAACCTTTCAAGAGATGAAAGAGCTGAAAATAAACAAATCAATGTTAGGGGAAAACCGGAAAGATTTTATCTCTGGAAGACAGAGGAAGAAAGAGAATGAGATGGAGACAAAGGGAAAGATCAGAGATACATTAATCATAATAAATATTCTAGCCCAGAAGGGAACACTGGAAATTAAGAACTAGTGATGGGTAAGCCTTTTAAGGTCGGAAGATGAGGTCCAGATAAGAAACCCAGCATTCTTGTGATTATCCTAACTTTTTCATAGAGGTTGAAATTTGACTGGAAATATGAGAACAAGCTTTCTTGTAATATATTTCTCCTTTCAGAGTCAGTCCAGCTGGAAATGCATAGAAGCATGAAAATGTAAAAGAAAACAAACAGAAATCAGCTAACCAAATTTTTGAACTATAGGAGAGAGTTCATTTGGGTTTGGGTAGGCGGAGATCCCTTTTTCATCTGAACCGATTGTTCCCTTGCTTCTAGCAAGAACTCTTTGTTGTGTTTTGTAAATGAGCCTTCATGGAAATAGTTCATCATGTCTTCACAAAGAGCTGGGATTATTATTTTTTTCCACGAGAAAGAGTTTGAAACATCATGGCAAAAATGTTGAAGAGAAGAACATGGTTTTGGATTAGGGCACAATAGCTGAAATTGAAAATAATTAATGAGAACATTCTTATAAATGTGGGTAACAAAATGAATGAATTATACTATATTATAATAGAGTCAGGAAATCTTTGAAAGCCAGAAGTCTGACAGAATGATATAAAGGGATCAACGTGCAAATTGCAGTATTACTGCTCTGATACCATTTTTCTAAAGAGAAACATTATAATTACAGAGCCAATTATCTCAATCTGTAATAATGCACTGAGTAAGTGTCTGTGAGTTCATACTGAAACTTATTTTAAGGGTCAGGGAACAAAACCACAGGTTAGAAGAGGAAAACTGCTGAGTATTTTAATTTGAAGCAAAGAACAACCCACAGTTTTAGGCTGTGCTCAAGAGGAAGAACCTTATATACAGAAAGAATTTCTTTTAGTCTAAAAAACAGAAAACAAAAACCGATCTATCAAAGTCCATTTTTACACCCCTACACACACACCAATTTTTTTCCCTGCAAAGTAAAAAACAACTTTTATTAATAGAAATGTTCACTGAGTTATATAACTGAAGAGCCCAGAGGCAAGTCTGATGACAGGCATGAGTCCTGGCAGGACTATAGCTCTATTTTCTGGTTACTTTCTGCCAATGCCCATTCACAGGTTTTCTTAGGCCTCAGACTTAATGTACAGAATGGCTGATGCTGTGCTCTTGTTCACCTTCAGGTTGAAGGAGAACATCAGGTCTGATCACCATCAGATAAACCCCTGATTTAGGCCAGAGTATACAAGCTCTTATTTATTGAGACTACCACTTATTCCTCATCCAAACCTGCAGAAAAGGGACAAGGTCATGTTGATTGAATGATGTCTGGCTTACCCATGAAACTTTGTATGGGTTTGCTATCATCAAAACCATAAAATGAATAAAATTGGAGAAAGACCTTTTTCCAAAAGTCTAGATGCTTTTAGAAAAAGTGGCATGGCTAGTGAATAGAAAGTAACTACTACTTATGACAATATATTCTAGGTATAGAGATAATTTTGTGTATAAGAAAGGCCATAAAAATGGGACTCCACAATAAAATGATTTTGTTTTCATATGTAATTGTTACTGATTAGATATTTATAAATTCAAATTTAATGCTTTACACAAGTCCTTATTCTTATAAAATTAAATTTGTATACTATTTGCATTCAAAAATTTAAAGTTTGAAATTCTATGCTACTTTGTAATAATTTGTTCTCATTGCTACCTTTTCAGTTCCTTTTGCCCAAATGAAACTCTAAACATTTTCCTTAAAATACACACACACACACACACACACATTCAGAATATCGGAAATGAAATTAAAGAAGGTTAATTTTACTTTAAAAATATGGGAGGCCAATTCCAAGATGGCGGGCCAGAGAGAGGCAGCATTCTGTGTCACTCAGTGACCCAGGTCTCACCTAGCCAGAATACTGCATCTCAGACAGTATAAGAGGACCCCTATACAGCTGATTTCCACGGAAATCACCAGTGCAGTGACCCCCATGCAGGACTCAGAGCCTCAGTGCTCGAGTAGGACCCCAGAACCCTGGAGCTGGAAACCCAAAGCCCGCAGTCCTAGCTCACCATGGCTCTCAAGCGGCTTAGCAGAATTACCTATGAACACCTCTGCAGAAGTCCAGACTGCGCTCCGCTCTCATGCAGGCCACTCTGCTACTACCTGCGCACAATACAAGGCCATCTCCCAGCTCCCTCTACCTCACCAGACACCCTCCCCCTGGAAGCAGACCGACTCCATCTTGGATAACCTTTATGGCCATATTTGGTGGGGGCATCTTTTAGCTCTTATCGGATCTCCATCTGGCCAGATACAGGTATCCAACTACCTCCCCCCACCCATGGGGATTTTGGCACAGTGACCACTCAACACAAAACAGCTCCCAGATGGGCAATCTGTAATAATGCACCCAGTCACGCAGGTGTGCAGTGCGACCAAGGCACTGCCCATCTGCTGTGAGCCTGGGTGTGAGAGGTCACACAGGTGGGAACTGCTAAGTGAGAGTGGATGGGACTAAAGTTTGGAGCCTAACAGGGAGATCAGGAGGTGGGAAATCTCCAGGCAAGAGAGGGAGACAATACAGGGCGCTCAAGTCAGAAGAGCAGTCCCAAAAAGAGACCCGTAAGGTGCAGTCTCCCTGCAGAGATCAGCGGATGGCACTCCCCACTTTCCTACACCAGGATCAGTCTTCCCACGCTGGTTACCTACACCATCCTGAGGGCAGAGACACCAGCTTAAAATAGCCCCACTTGTTGGATGAGAAGAGAAACAGAAAAGAAACAGATCTCTAAAACTAGAAACAACCCTAATTTCTTCATTTGTGTATTTTTTTTCTCTTTCTCTTCTACCCCTCTACCCTCCCCAAGAACTCTGCATGAAATAGGATTTTGAGGACTGAGTCTTCTGAATAATATAATATAGAGGTGTTGTATATACCCTTTTTTCCCTTTTTCTTTTCTCTTCTTCCATTTTTCTTTCCCCCTCCAAAATTTACTATTTTAACATCCTGTGGTTTTCTAAATATATATAAGTGTTTGTTTTATGTACTCTACTATCTTCCCATGTACTTGTCTACCATAAATAACTTCTTGTCTATTCTCTTGCCACTAACTCTCTTCATTAGATTTCTCTTTCACATTTCCCAAGATATATTAACTCTATACCCTCACATCTTTCCCCCTCAGCATATTGTCCTACGCCCGACCCCAGTTCATTGTCCACAGTCAGAAACTGTAAACCTTTTTAAGAAATTACTGATTATATTTTAGATAATAATTGAATCCAACATTTCTGTACATTGAGACTATACACTGTAAATATCTTAATAACAACAAATTGTTCATGGGTGATATATTGTTGATATTGGGATCAGTTAATATTGTCCTTCCCCACAAGGGATTGGAACCCTACAAGAGCACTACAAACCTAAAGGGTAAAAACAATAGCACTCCAAACCCACAGAGCTGGAAAGGAAGACACATGAGCAACATGAAAAGACAAGGGAAGAAAGTACCACAAACAAATCAAGAGACCACATCATTAGAATCATTAGCAGCCACAACAGAAAAAATCACAGAGAAAGAGTTCAGGATATTCATGGTTAAAATGATCTGTGAAATCAAGGAAGATATAAGAGAGCAAATACAAGCAATGAAAGATCACTTCAACAAGGAGTTACATCAACAAAACAGGGAGATAGAAGTTCTAAAAGTTCTAAAAAAAAAAAAAAAAGAGAGAGAGAGAAAGAGAGAAACCCTTGAAATGAAAGAAGCAATAAACCAAATTAGAAGCTCAAATGAAAGCATCGCCAACAGAGTATACCACTTAGGAGATAGGACATCAGACAATGAAGATAAAATATATAATCTTGAAAAGAACATAGATGGCACAGTGATAATGGTAAGAAACCATGAGAAGAATATTCAAGAAATATGGAATAGCATAAAGAGACCAAATTGAAGAATTATTAGGATAGAGGAAGGCATAGAGGTCCAAACCAAAGGAATGAACAATCTAATCAATAAAATAATATCAGAAAACTTTCCAAACATGAAGAATGAATTGGAAATACAAATTGAAGAAGCCTACATGATGCCAAATGTACAAAATCACAACAAATCTACACCAAGGCACATTATAATAAAAACGCCCAACATACATAGTAAGGAGAGAATTTTAAAAGCCACAAGATAAATGAAACAGATTACATATAGGGGAAACCAATTAGGAGAACAGCAGATTTTTCAACACAGATCCTGAAAGTTAGATGATCCTGGAACAACATATATCAAGTTCTGAAAGAAAATGGGTGACAATCAAAAATCTTGTATCCAGCAAAATTAAGCTTTAGATTTGAAGATGAAATAAAAACTTTCCATGATAAACAAAAGATAAAAGAATTTATAGCTAGAAAACAGACACTATAAAACATCCTTGGCAAAATATTTCATGAAGAGGAAACGAAAAACAACAATGAAAATCAGCAGAGGGAGTAGTACCCTAAAGGAAAAACTAATCAAAGAATAAAATCAAGTCAGGTTAAATAACAAAAATAAACAAATATGGCTGGAAATACAAACCATTTCTCAATAATAAACCTGAATTTTAATGGCTTAAACTCACCATAGGCTAGAAGACTGGATTAAAAAAAAATACCCAACAATATGCTTCCTCCATGAGACTCATCTGATAGGAAAAGTCATACAGAGACTGAAGGTAAAAGACTGAGAAAAATCATACAACTCACATTGACTTCGGAAGCAAGCAGGGGTTTCCATCATCATATTAAATAAAGTAGACTTCAAGCCAAGGTTAATCAAAAGGGATAAAGATAGACATTACATACTGCTCAAGGGAGCCATATACCTATAAGACATAACAATCATAAATATATATGCCCCCAAACAATGATGTAGCTATGTTCATCAAACAAACTCTTCTCAAGTTCAAGAGTCAAATTGACCACAACACAATAATCTTGGGTGACTTTAATACACATCTCTCACCACTGGATAGATCTTCCAAATGAAAGTTGAAAAAAAAAAAAACTATAGAACTCAATAACTCAATCAATAACTTAGAATTAACTGACATATATAGAATATTTCAACCAGCATCAAGCAGATACACTTTCTTCTCAGCAGCACGTGAATCCTTCTCTAAAATAGACCATATACTTTGCCACAAAGCAACTCTTAGCAAAAACAAAAAAGTAGAGATGCTACCATGCATTTTATCAGATCATAATGGAATGAAATTGGAAATCAATGACAAAGTAATAAATAAAAATTTCTCCATCACCTGGAAACTAAACAATATGCTACTGAATGAACAGTGGGTTGTAGAAGACATCAAGGAGGAGATTTAAAAATTCTTAGAGGTAAATGAGAACATAGACACAACATCTCAAAATCTCTGGGACACTATGAAAGCAGAACTAAGAGGAAAATTCATTCCATGGAGTTCATTCCTTAAAAGAAGAAAAAGTCAACAAATAAATGGCCTCACACTACATCTCAAAGCCCTAGAAAAAGAAGAACAAATCAGCAGCAAAAGCAGTAGAAGGCAAGAAATAATTAAAATTAGAGCTGAAATCAATGAAATCGAAAGAAAAGAAACAATTGAAAAAATTGACAAAACAAAAAGAAGGTTCTTTGAAAAAATAAATAAAATTAACATACCCTTAACTATGCTAATGAAGAGAAGGAGAGAGAAAACTCAAATTACCACCATACCTGATGAAAAAGGTAATATCACAACAGACAATACAGAAATACAGAGGATAGTTAGAAATTATTTTCAAAACTTATACTCCAGTAAAATAGAATACATAGAAGGAATCCACAGATTTATTAAGTCATACAATTTGCCCAGATTGAATAAGGAAGATATACACAATTTAAACAGACCATTATCAAGTGATAAAATAGAAGACGCCATCAGAAACTTACCAACCAAAAAAAGCACAGGACAGGATGGATACACGGCCACGTTCTACCAGACCTTTAAAGAAGAACTAATACCAATACTCTACAATTTATTTCAGGAAATAGAAAAAGAGGCACCACTTCCAAACTCATTCTATGAGGCCAATATCACCCTGATCCCCAAACCAGGCAAAGACACATCAAAGAAAGAAAACTTTAGACCAATATCTAATGAACATAGGTGCAAAAATTCTCAATAAAATTCTAGCAAATCGAATACAAAAACATATCAAAAAGATTATGCATCATGATCAAGTGGGATTCATCCCAGGGATGCAAGGCTGGTTCAATATACGGAAATCAATAAATGTAATTCATCACATCAATAGACTCAAAGATAAGAATCATATGATCATCTCAATAAATGCAGAAAAAGCATTTGACAAAAAAAAGCCTCCCTTCATGTTTGAAACACTAGAAAAAACTAGAGATAACAGGAACATATCTCAACATGGGAAAGGCTATCTATACTAAGCCTCAGGCCAACATCATTCTAAATGAAGAAAAATTAAAGGCATTCCCTCTAAAAACTGGAACAAGACAAGGATGCCCTCTTTCACCACTTCTATTCAACAAAGTTCTTGAAACACCGGCATAGCAATTAGACAGAAGAAAGAAATTAAAGGGATATATATAGGAAAAAAAAGAACTTAAATTAGCACTACTTACTGACGATATGATTTTATACCTAGAAAACCCAGAAAGCTCCACCAAAAAATTTCTAGAACTAGTACATGAATTCAGCAAAGTAGCAGGATATAAAATCAATACCCATAAATCAAAGGCATTTCTGTATATCAGTGGCAAATCCTCTGAGAATGAAATGAGCAAAACTGTCCCATTTACAATAACCTCAAAAAAAAAAGATACTTGGGAATCAACTTAACAAAAAGGTGAAAGATCTATACAATGAAAACTACAGAACCCTAAAGAAAGAAATCAAAGAAGACCTTAGAAGATGGAAATATCTACCTTGTTCTTGGATAGGCAGAATTAATATTATCAAAATGACCATACTACCAAGAGCACTATGCAGATTTAATGCAATTCCAATCAAAATCCCAATGGCCTTCCTCACACAAATAGAAAAAGCAATCATGAAATTCATTTGGAAAAATAAAAGACCTAGAAGAGCTAAAGCAATCCTTAGCAGAACCTTAAACTATACTACAGAACAATAGTAACAAACACAGCATGGCATTGGCACCAAAACAGACTAGTAGATCAATGGTACAGAATAGAGGACAGAGAGACCCACAAAATTACAATTATCTTACATTAGACAAAGGTGCCAAAAACATGCATTGGAGAAAAGATAGCCTCTTCAACAAATGTTGCTGGAAAACTGGAAATCCATATGCAACAAAGTGAAATTAAACCCCTATCTCTCACCATGCAGAAAATTCAAATCAAAGCGGATCAAGAATCTAGGAATTAAAACAGAAACACTGATCTAGTAGAATAAAAAGTAGGCCTTAATCTTCATCATGTGGTATTAGGCCCCAACTTCCTTATTAAGACCCCTATAATTTAAGAATTAAAACCAAGAATCAATAAATGGGATGGAATCAAACTAAAAATTTCTTCTCAGCAAAAGAAACAATCTGTGAAGTGAACAGAAAGCCTATATCCTGGGAGCAATTTTTTACCCCTCACACATCAGATAGAGCACTAACCTCTAGGGTTTATAAAGAACTCAAAAAGCTAAGCGCCAAAAAATCAAATTACCCAATCAACAAATGGGCCAAGGATCTGAACAGACACTTCTCAGAAGAGGATATACTATCAATCAGCAATATATGAAAAAATGTTCATCACCTCTAGCAATTAGATAAATGCAAATTAAAACTACTCTAAGATATCATCTCACTCCAGTCAGAATGATAGCTATTATGAAGACAAACAACAATAAGTGTTGACAATGATGTGGGGGAAAAAGGTACACTCATACATTGCTGGTGGGACTGCAAATTGGTGCAGCCAACATGGAAAGCAGTATGGAGATGCCTTGGAAATCTAGGAATGAAACCATCATTTGACCCAGCTATCCTTCTCCTAGGTCTATACCCAAAAGACTTAAAAACAACATACTACAAGGAAAAAGCCACCTCAATGTTTATAGCAGCACAATTCACAATATCTAATCTGTGGAGCCAACCTAGAGGCCCTTCAGTGGATAAATGGATTAAAAAATGTGGCATATATACAATATGGAATTTTACTCCACAATAAAAGAGAAAAAAAATCATGGCATTTGCAGGTAAATGGATGGCATTGGAGAGATATGCTAGAGCTACCTCCCTAGTCCTCAGACTGATTTTTAAATCATATTTCTACTATATATGGCTACATTTGTATAATTGTTCAAAGAGAAAAATTAAGTTAACTTAGACTGTCTAATTCATGTTTTAAATGCAGAAAACATATATAATATCACATATTAAAATCAAAGTAGAGAATTTATCCTGAATCCATATTACCTACAAAATTAAAATTCAGTAAATTTAGATATTCTATAAAATATAGAAAGCAATTAAGTATATTACAAATTGCTTTACTTAAAAAAATTAAACAATTATATTTTTCTGCATTTACTTTTGTTTTGTCTATGCATGTTATAGTTTAGATGTGGTGTCCCCCAAAGCTCAGATGTGAGACAATGCAAGAAGGTTTGGATGAGAAATTAGTGGGATATAGCCTTAACCTAATCAGTGAATTAAACCTTGATGGGAATGAGTGGTAACTGGAGGCAGATGGGGTGGGGCTGGAGGAAGTAGTTCATGGTGGGGTGGCTATGAGATATATGTTTTGTATCTGGAGAGTGAATTCTCTGTCTCTCTTTTTGATTATCATGTGAGCAGCTGTGTCTCTGCCATACTCTTCTGCCATGATGTTCAGCCTCACCTAGAACCCTGAGGAATGGAGACAGCATTCCATGGACTAAGACCTCTGAAACCATGAGCCCTCAAATAAACTTTTCCTTCTTTAAAATTGTTCTGGTTAGATCTTTTAGTCATAGCACCAAAATAGCTGACTAAAATGATTCCTTTATTTTTTATACAATGATTTTTAAAAATGTTGCACTTACTTCTTCACATCCAATAATTACATAACACTTAGTCTTAACTGTGGTCCTATAGTACACATTTAGTTTTTAATCAGCAATTTTTGGTAAAGAATATTATAAATGGTGTTACAATTTTAGATTACTTTTCTGTGATATAGTACTAGCAGTGGAAATCATAAGACAAAGTATACAAAATTCTTGAACTTCTCAAAACCTCTCTAATGGTATATTTTATTTGCTATGTTATATTGTCTTGAGTAATTAACATTGTGAAGGAACTTAAATATAAAAGTTGAAAAAACAATGGCAAATGTATATACTTACAGTTGATCTTAAAAGGTGGCTTGGAGCCTTTTTGGATTGAAACTTCAAGGTCACTTTTCTATATATAACAGGCTGATCATCAGTTACTGAGGCTAGACTAAAATGTGAAGAGCTTTCTTATCTTTATAGCTCTCAGTATGTAATCAATCAGATTTTGTCAGGGAAACTTTACAAACCAATATGAGCAAAAGTGGGCAGGGATTGAGATTCATTTTTACATATAGGAAAAAAATGAAAAGTTTGATTTCGTTGTTTTTGAATAACTAATAATTTATACACTCAAAATACTATATTAAAATGATTCTTAATACTATTATATAAAAGTATATACAGTATCCATGCACAAGTTATTCAAGAAAGCAAATTAAACTGACTCTAGTTTTCTCTTTCATATTCTCATTCAGTTCAGATAATTTTGTGATAATTAACCAAAGTGGAGTGAAAATTGTCAAAAGGCAAAAGGCTATCAGTTAAAATGATAAAAGTATTGGATAGTGATTATTTTAAAAATTAATAATTACTTATTTGAACCCACAGAAAAGGAGACAGAGAAGTTTTAACAAATACCTTCAAACATAAGATGATCAATGAATCATCCTTTTTCTTTAAGTAATAAAGTGTATATATATATATATATATATATATATATTAGTCTAGACAAAGAGAAATATTTCTTAATTTTGAAAATTCCAGATGCACTTTATGATTATTCTACTCAGGCATTAAAATCTAACCTGAAATTCTGGTTGTCTGCAAGTTTTCATATAAGAGTCTTCCTTTAGGACAGACTGAAATGTTCTGTCAACATCTCATCTGTTTTGCTACTTAGTGCTCTTCAGCCAAAAACTTTTCCAGAAACACACCTATGATTAAACAAATGGGTTTTTTAACCAGTTGCAGCAAAGGAGAATACCTACCATGGGAACTATGATGTGTCTCACATAATGAGATAGTGTTAAAAAAAAAAAAACAAAAACGTGATTAAAAGATTGAGAATTGGTTGAATAATTTGGGGAAGGGTCTACAGAAGAGAGAAGGTTTGGTCTCCATTGAGTATTATCAGAAAGCAGGGGCAATTTTGTGACTATTCGGTACATCAAAAATATCATATATACAGATTAGAATAAGAATAAAGAGGAAATAGATAAATATTAAATAAATAAATATCAGCATTGCTGATTTAGTAAGAGAGGTGTTTGATATTTTGTGGTTTTCCCGGTGACCTAGTATGAAATGAAGGTTTTGTTAGATTGTATATGGCCAATAGGAGAACAACATATGGCTTAGCTGCAGGCATCAGATGACTGTATGATAACATGCAGGTTTAGCTGTGAGTGACATATTTGTCCCCCTGTAGCACAGTTGCTTATCTGTATGCTTTTCTCTTTTCCACACTGTTTAACAGTTAATAGTATAAAAGAAAAAAAGGAATATGAAGATTTAAAAAACAATTAAAACTTCTTTTTAGACAGGACAGTGGAATATTTGGCAATATTGCATATTTTAGAGAAAAATTTAATATTTCTACCTGTTTTTCATTACCTAAAATTTAAGCAAAATATCTTTCTAAGCCAATTACAAGATTTCTCCATTCAAATTTTATGAAAAATAATTTTTTGTTCATTGTATTCACTGTGTGGTTACTTTAAAATTGTATTAGAATAATTCCTCAGTATTTCCTAAGTTTTTGAGAATTTACCCTGAAGACTTATCAGGATGTTGGGCCAAACTCCTTAAACTGATTTGTTGGTGTATTACTATCCATGTTGAAGATTTATAGCTGGATGAAGCAAAGAATGAAAAAGGTAAAGATTCATTGGAATAGGAAGAGCAAAAAAGTCAGGACTTGACCACATCCCATAGGGAAATTATCAGTTTGAAACTTTCAGAGACACTATGTAAAACCTTAAGGAATATCAAATCGATTTTAAATCCACTCATCTTTGGTTTCACAATATAGAGAATAGTTATAAGACGTTTTCTTTCTTTAATCTGCATTAGGAGAAGGATAGGTAAGAAATGTTGCTTTGCAAGCACAAAGTGAAGCCAAAGTACTTCAATTTAATTACCTTGTGATGTATTTATGAGTGCATTTACTTAAAAGCAATTCTTCAGAAATACTGGGTCTATGAGGCCAGAGGTTTCAGCCATTTTCAAAAGAGCAATTCAGGTTTACATTGCATTTTTAATGGTGTTTTTTTTTTTTTTTTAGTAAANTGTATCAAACTGTACAGATTTTTTTGTGCTAAGGATTATAGGAGATTCTAAAACTGTAGAAAGTGAAAAAAAAGAAAGAAAACAGATTTGTAGGTGGCTAAAAAAAAGAAAAAAGAAAGAAACTCTTGATAATCATCGTGCAACATATAAGAAATAGCACTGGAAAAAAATGTCAAACTTTGAGGTGTAAATTATATAATTAAATATTTTGAATTAGTGTTTTAGGATTGAATAATTAAAAATATTCCCATTAATGTAAAATCTTCAAACTATGTGGTGTAACATACAATAGCTAGATGTTTGTTGATTTTTTAAAAAAATGCGTGAATATCCTATCTTTAGTCACTGTCTTAGAAAAAAAAATTAATATTTTTTACATGAAATTATTAATATATACCTTTTTCATGAGTGATAATGTCATAAATGGTAAAACAAAGGCAATAAATAGTAATAATCTCATGGGATTATTTTGAGATTCAATATATAATGAATGTAACATACTGAATACCATGTCTGGTACATTGTTACTCTTCAATAAGGATTAATAGTTATTATTGTTTTTCATGTTTTATTACATTACAAAAACAGCAAAAATGCATTGAGACATTCCAATGTATTCGTCAATAACAGGAAAACTCACATCCTCCAAAGTTTAAATGTTAGTTAAAAAGCAAACGACCAAAATTTTTAAAAATGCTTGTATTTACTTTTGTTTCTGGATATGGAAATTATTTCACAAAATGTGTATTTTAGCTGTCAGAACTCACTAGCCACATTCTAAATATAACATTTGTGGTGCTGTTTGATGTCACCAGATGTGTGCTTTTCTTCTTACATTATAGTTGTCATTATATTTCTAAATCAGCTGTTGAAATAACCCAGAAGTTTATCTGCTGAATAAAGTTATAGCTCATATGAAAGCATTTCAGTAGATTGGGATGTCATTTTCTTACTATGAGTATCTGTGCAAAAAAAAAAAAAAAAAGCATATCCATATCTCTTCTTTGGCCATTTTTTTTTCCAGGGATGAGGAATAAGAGTACAGTCTATGTAAAATAAGCTAATTTTATAATTAAGGATGGTTTTTCAGATTGAGGTTTTAATTTTGTACCTCAGAATCAGGAATTGCCAAACAGGTGCATTTGCTGCCTAAGTTGCGCTACTTTTACACAACTTCCCTCTCTCCATAGCTTCAGACATGCTGTGCCTTTAGCTACATTACAGATGTCCTTTCCTGGGCTATGTTTCTGCTCATTTAATATTTTTTATTAGGCTGTATGTTATTGGATTACTTAATTCAAGTTAAGGACCACTTTGCAGATTAGACATCCAAAGTGAGGTAGGAATAATCATCAATGTCAGGAAACCAGCTGAGTCAGATACATTCACCATGTTACACATTCACTAGTTATCTGGATGAATACATCAGGCAAGGCCTCAACACAGGGGTATGCAGAAGGACTGTCTCCTAGTAAGACAGAAGTACAATTGGATGTTGAACATGTTTCTCTAAATAAATAAGAAATTGAAACTGCTGTATAGAAGTTCATGAGAAATGACTTTGGGAAGTGAAGGAAAGTGCTAAGCATTTGTAGAATGTAAACAGTTTGGGGAGGGGTTTAAATATCTGCTATACCCTGGACAAGTAGGGAATGACTTTGTTAAGCTTCATTTTTTTTCTGAGTAGATAGTGAATGTCTAAGGAGAAAGGAAGGTCTGACCTTCAAAAGTCATTGAGAGTTCTTAATGGAATTTCAGTCCTTTATGATGTATACATTCCTTCTATGTAAAATAAGGTCATCAAGATCTGTTAGGCATAGATCACCTGTTTCATGATACCTAGTTTTTCTAAATGTGAATAGCTTATTAAGTATTACTGCCTGCCCCATTACTTGCTTTATTCATTCTTTTTGTTCCATTCAGTGGTTCCCTGTTCTTTCTAACTGGAAGTCACATTAAATTAGAAGATTATGTATTCTCTCTCAACATCATCACATATTATCTTATGGAGTATGAAATTAGCTTGATTAGGAATTGTTTTGAGTCAAATCTGTGGCTTTGAAAAATAGCAGACAATTGTTCATGGCTGCATGAATTCTTCCAAAAGTCTTTTTTTTTCTCTCTCTAATTGATTTATCTTTAAAACATTATTTCTGTCAAAGGCATCCATCAGCAATATTTAGCAATGAATTCACAATAGAACAGATGGCATGTATTTTGACCATTTTGAGATGGTCTCTATATTGGGAGTGGTGGAGGGAATTAAAGATACAATAGTCCTCCATTTTCTACCTTTATACTTTCCAAGACCCTTCAGGGATGTCTGAAACTGCAGGTAGTATCAAATCTTATGTATGCTATTTTCTCTACATATGTATCTACGATAAATTGTAAGATATAAATTAGGCATGTTAAAAGACTAATAATGACTCATAAAAATTCTAATATAATTTAATAGAAGTTATTTGAATGTGATCTCTGTAACTACACTATTGTACGATACTCACCCTTTTTCTTGTGAAGATATGACATGATTCAATTGCCATATGATGAGATGAAGTCTGGTGAATGCCTGGGCATTGTGATTTAACATTAGGCCACTAATAAGACATACTTGAAGGTTAGCAAAACCACAGCAGTTGATGGGATAACTGGAATGACATTAAGGGATTAACAAGCAGGTGATTTCTGCAGCATGAATACACTGTCAAAGGGAGGATTATAGTCCAGGGAGGATGGAACATATTCATGAGAGATTTCACCATGCCCCTCAAAGTGGCTGATAATTTAAAACTTAATATTTTTATTTCTGGAATAGTTCATTTAACATTTTTGGATCACAATTGACTGAATAACTGAAACCATGGAAAGTGAGATCATTTATGAAAAAAGAAAAAGAGAAGAGTGGGAATTCATGAAAGAAAAAGAGACCATAAAATATATCATTAAAAGTTTTGTCTTTAATCCTTTCATTTGTCATAATTCTAGCTCCCAAGACAGCTGTCTTTTATTCATGTTCTTTGAATTTGCTTGTTTTATTTTAATTGAGAAGTAATAAATGTGTTTGTGTGGTACAATGTGTTATTATCTCTGTATATATTGTGAAATGATTAAATTAGGCTCATTAACACCTATAACCTACGTTTTATCATTTCTTAGTGGTGAGAAAATCTAAAATCTACTCTTCTTGCAATTTTTTTTTTTTTTTTTTTGTACCAGGGATTACACTCAGGGCACTCAGCCACTGAGCCACATCCCCAGCATTATTTTGTATTTTAGAGACAGGGTCTCACTGAGTTGCTTAGTGCCTTGCTTTTGCTGAGGCTGGCTTTGAACTCTTGATTCTCCTGCCTTAGCCTCCCAAGCTGCTGGAATTACAGGCATTCACCACTGCATCTGGCGCTTCTTGCAAATTTTAAATATACATTATTATTAAGTATAGTTACTATGCTGTGCAACAGATCACTAGAATATTTTGTATCATTCGTCTAACATCATCCTTTTCCCCATTCACATCTCAATGCCCCAAGTTCTCATGAACATCATTCTATTCTCTAATTCCATGTGTTTGAATTTTTGGACTCCACATGTAAGAGAATGCATGTGGTGTCTTTCTGTACCTGGTTTATTTCACTTAGTCTTATGCATGGTCTTATGCTGCTGCTCCTACCATTGCTCTCTGCCTTAAGAAGCAAAGATAGGGTAAATGGGCATGTGTATAGAAATCAATTCTATGTTGACATGCCCAGGAGGACATTTTAAGGGAGGGGCCCAGGTATACCTGTGCATGTTCTTGAAGATTGGGTATGTTAAATTCATGTCACGTGCATTTTTCAGAGGGGGCATTTGATATAGCTACTTGTATCATAAAAATCTGCTTTGCTTCTGTTTTTCAAAATCTTGAAGAATTGTGTATACATTCTTACACTGTCTTCCTCCAAAGGCAGAGCAGTATTTCAGATTTGGTCTTAGGTTATTTTATTGTATATCATTCAATAATGTCCATGAAACCACACATAGAAAATAAATAATTCTAATGTCTGGAAAATAAAACATATTGGCTGTTATAGGATGCACAAAGAAAACATTGAGCTGAAAAAATTAGAGAAATTTGACCTTATTGAACTATAATTTTCTATAATTACTATCCATTTCCTTTACTTGCTATCTATGTTTACAATTCTTTGAACAGTGAACTTAAAAACAGGCTTCAGTTTATTTATTATGTGTGATTCCTGATTGCTAAAATCCCAGTAACTCTATCTCAGGAGGTATACTTAAGTGAGAATTTTATTTATTTATTTTTTAAAAAAATTTTAATTGATTTTTTAAAACTAAATGACACCAGAATGCATTACGATTCTTATTACACATATACAGCACAATTGTTCATATCTCTGGTTGTATCTAAAGTATGTTGACACCAATTTGTGTCTTCATACATGTACTTTGGATAATTTAATATTCAGTTCTGGGATTAAAACAACTCTTACTTTTGTAAAATACTTCCACGGAGGAAAGACTTAAGCAATATTCTAGTTGTTTTGTTTCAAAGCTGACATGCTGCCAATATGTGAAAAATGGAAATTTATTTTGCGAATATAATTGATTGTGAATGGGGTCAAACTACTTCATTTAAATATGATGCCAAATTAACTTGTTAATGTGTCTACAGGGTATAAACAAGCATCTTAAATACATTGTTTCTGATCACAAATTAATGTGTTAATGAATTCTCCTCAATAGGGTTCCAGGACACATTTCCTGTTGGGCTTATTATCTGAAACTCCTAATCTGTTTGGAACTGCTTGAGGAATGGGGATTATGCAGGTTAGAGTTACTCTGTTCCTCAGCACTATCCTTTGTGCATTGCCATTGTTTTTTCCTCAAAATACAAAAACCTCTTAGTTGAAAATGTGCTAAAGATTACTTTCAGTCAAAATCCCTGACAAAGGCTTAAAAAGATGAACACATTTGAAGGTATAAGCAAAACGAAACAAAACAAAACAAAACATCAACCAGAAAATCCAATTCTGCCTAGTGTAGTGCAAACTATCCATAAATCCACCTCATAAGGGGATTTGTTCCATTAAGCAAAATATATAAATTTATAGAAGTATTTTTATATTTTTATGAAAAAAAGGACAACGAAACTAAGCTAGAAATATTCAGTAGTCATATTCACTTATTGCTTTAGTAATTTGCACATTTAAAAATAGCTGAGTTTCTCAACATTTAATATTTCAATTGTTGTAGTGATGTTCAGGATCTCTCTTTATGAGAGAAGACCTATTCTCATTTTCACTGAAGTTTCCATTAAAGTTAATGCATCCTTTTCCCATTAGGGTTAATGCATTCTTTTAGTATGTCAACATTTCTTATACTATAGTCTAACATATGATAGGAGAATCACTTATTCACTGCAATAGTTGAACTGAAAGGAAAGGTTAAGGCACTGGAATTGGCAATTTCTTATTGCAATGTTGGAAAAAATTATGTAAATCAGAAAGTTTAATAAGAGTAATAAAACCCTGCATACCAAATGAATCTCCTGGGAACTTCAATCTTAAGCACGGGAAGTTTCAATACCTCAGTGACTGCTGTAGATTTTGTTATATTGTCTTTCCCTCTTTCTACTAGTTGATGTACTCCCTCAATGGCATCTCAGTCTGATCTCACAGTTTTGTTTTGTACTTGGTTATAACAGCTGTCAGATGTTACCTACTTCTTAGGTGGGGGGAAGGAGGAGCATGGCCTCATTGACTTCCTCTGTCTCCCCCAGCCTGTGTCTGTAGGCCATGTTTCTGCAGCCATTTTGTATGGGAGAATAGCAACTCATTCTGCTTTTCTTCAATATTTCGTGAATAAATCTAGAAAACACTTTATTATCTCACATCAAGAATCAGACAAAGCAGGGCTGGGGATGTGGCTCAAGGGATAGTGCGCTGGCCTGGCATGCATTCGGCCCGGGTTCAATCCTCAGCACCACATACAAACAAAGATGTTGTGTCTGCCAAAAACTAAAAAATAAATATTAAAAAATTATCTCTCTCTCTTTCTCTTAAAAAAAAAAAAAAGAATCAGACAAAGCATATTAGGTCAAGAACATCAGGTCTTTAAAAAAAAAATGGCCTTAGAGAATTCAGTAACTTTGATCTCAACAAGGTGATCACTGACTCTACCACAGCTGGTATTCTTTGGCAAGATACAGAGACCAGACAATATGTCAATCAGTACCTCATACAAACTGTTCTTCATCAAATCCTCATAGGAGGGAATATATAACAAATGAAAAGAGCTGTTAATTAGTGTAAACTGTATGGTTGCCAGATTTAAAAAAATGAATTTGGAGGTAAGTTAAGAGAGAGGACCCAGCTAAAGAACCCAGATTAAGAGGCATTCATTCATTCATCCAATCATATCTTCTTTTGTTTTTTCAACAGTCATTCTTTGAGCTCTTATTGTATACAAGGAACTGTGATAGGAGCATGGAGGTTACAAAGCATACTCTCTTTTAATCAATAATTGTTCAGAAATAGACAATGCTATATTAGTCTTGGAACAAACTTTCAGCATAAGGGAAAGTATTGAAAAACCTCTGTACAATACAAGATGGTTCTATAGAAAGATCATTTATCCTGCTACTGTTTAATAGTGGCTTGGAAACATAAAACTTTTACTACTCATTTTCTTTGGAGGAGCTTCCTGAGTACATATAAGAAATGTGTGAAGTCTGTGCATGTGTGTGTGTGTGTGTGTGTGTATCAATATATATATATATATTTTTCTGTCAAGATATGTGTACCCATAAGATAATGCAAACATATACCAAGTAATATTTTGTGAGAGTAATTTTATGTCTACTTTATGAAATATTTAAAGAAATTATAAATTAGTCACACATTAGACATATTTAATGAATACCTTAAATATAACTTGTAAACATATACTTATGCTAAAATACTTTAATACACCTAAATTTTATAAATTTTAATATTCTACATTAGACAAAATATGAATTAACTGTTACTATATTATTATACATTGCATATATTTTAGTTTTTCTCACTCATATAAAGAAAAAAGTCCAGTTTACAACATGATATGCACTTTCAAATGATGTTGTGCTATTAACTACCATAATCTAAAGACAAATAGAAAACTCTAAAAAGCACCTAAAGGATAAAAAGGGCACATTACCTGAGAGTAAGCCCTAGTAAGACAAAATAAACACATTTGCAGCTAAGAAAAGCTAAAAGATACATGCACCAGAAGAAACATAATCTAATAAACTATATTAAATATATTATAAAATGGAGTTTTTCAGGTAAAAGGAATAAAATCTCAAGAAGAAACATAAAACTGCAAGAAGAAATGAGGGACAGCCAAAGGGCAAATATGTAGATAAATATAAGCAGATATTTCTTATACAAAATTATTGCCATCTATATGAGCTGGTGACCTATGCTGGGTTCACAAAATCTGACTATTCCCTTACCTTAAGAAAACAGTGAAGAAAGCACACACACACACACACACAGAAGTACCTTTTCAAAATCCGGGGACAGTTCTGTCCCCTTAGGGGTCCATGGAATAGAGAGTGAGCCACTGGAATTCTTTATTCTTATATAGGGGACACACAAAAGGAGTTTCCATGGAATATTCTATCCCCAAAAGGGCAAAGAGGTAGAATTACAAAGGTGGGTGTAATTCAACCCCATCTGGTGACGCCCACTCCTGGAGCCAAACCTTCCTTATCCTAGCAGAGGCAAAGCCCAATGTATTGCTGGGTACAATAACTGTTCAGTACTCCTTTACTCAGGACTTAAAGGTGGGAACATAGCTTCTGTCCAGAGCAGCATCCGACACAAAATGATACTTGAATCCTGTGCTTTATAAAATATATGTATAGTCAAGGTACAAGAAATAATAAAAATAAAGATAGGCATGATGTAATTAAAGAGTTCAAATTTTAGAATATTTGATGGGGGAGGAGATAAACTTTGTATTCAATTATAATAAATCTAAAGGTTCTATTATAATCTCTAGATAATTAACAAAATAAAGGAAAATAGATAAGAACAAATTTTAGATGATGTTTAATATAGCAGGAAGGAGATAAGAAGACATGTATTTATTTGTTGAATAAAGAAATAAGTACTAAAAAGATAAGATGTAATCTGTTTATTGTTTATTCAACAGAAAGGAATTGATGACATATAGGTCCAATAGAAAATAAACAGAAAATTTGTTTTAATAATAAATTTTGGGTTTAAACTATATAGTTTGTTTATAATCTAGAATTTTAAGATTGAATTAAACAAAATACACATATATGTTGCTTACAAGAATTATAAGGACACAAAATGTCAAAGGATAGGAGAATATAATTAGCATCAACCTAATCAATGAAAGGTGGCATAGTTTAAAGACTATCAGAACAAGGAGACTTAGGTTAAGACTTTTTTTTTTTAAATGACAAGAAGGAACATTAAAATGGTCCTCCAGCAAGATACAATGATTCTAAGTGTATATGCATAAAATCTCTTAGCTTTAAACTAGAATAGAGAAAATTCTAATACAACCAGAGAAGAAACAGATAAATGCAAAATCACAGCAGAACTCTCAATGGGTGATAAAATAAGCAGAAAACCTGGGAGGAACTGGAGGGCTTGGTATTGCAATTAATGAATGACCAATTTGATGTTATTTGTGCACACCTGTAGCCAACAATGACATAACAGAGTCTCTCTAGGGAGCATCATAGAGAACTGCATATGCAGCTTTCATTGACCTTTTATTAAGTTTCACCAAATTTTGTAGAATTGTGACTCTTAGTATATATTCTCTGGCAACCATTTAAAAATCTAATTATTAGAATATGAAAGTATATATTCTGTGGCAACCATTTAAAAATCTAATTATTAGAAAATAAAAGGAAAACTGAGTGGCATAGTGAAATACATAGATTCTATCATTAAAAAATAATATGCTTAGGGGGAGAGAGGAGGTACTAGAAAAGAGAGGAATGGTGGAATGAAATTGCCAAAACTGTGCTGTGTACATAAGTAAAATATACCATAGTGAATTTTACCTTCATGCGTATCTAAAAGGCAATAATTTCAAGAAACTACAAATAAACCAGTAATGTAGAGAAAAGGGAAGATAGGGAAAGAGAAAGGGAGGGAAAAGGAGAACTATGAAACTGAAGTAGAGCAAATTATATTCCATGTATGCATGATTATATCAAAATGAAACCTGATATTATCAATAATAAAATTCAATAATAAAAAGCAAGAAGTTGCTTTTCAAATTTTTCTAAATAGACATCAAATCAAATTTAAAATTGACACCTGTTATATATAAAATTTTATAAAATGTTTAAAACACCAGCATTTACGAAGTAACTTCATTCAACTTGAAGTTTCCAGTTCCTCTTACTCAGAGTCAGAATTGGGCAGTAGGTACGCAACAAAAGTAAGTCTGACTGAAATTCTGAAATAGTTGTTTACTTACCATGTAATCTTAGACAAATTACTTAACCTTGCTGAATGCCAATATCCTCATCTCTAATAGAGGATAATGATGGCATTTATTTGATAGCTTGGCCATGAAGATTTAAAAGGTAATGCTTATGAAATGCTTTGCATAAAGCTCAAAATAATATTTCCTGAATGTTTAGTGTAGTGTATTCCACACACAGGATTTTCCTGTCACTTGATACCTTTGTTTCCACAGAATGTATGGGACAAGATACTTTTTAGAATTCAGGAGACATGACTTCAGAAAAACCTTTTTTACAGCATCACTATAATAATTTTTTAATCTCCTAACACATTTGCCTTTGGGAAAAGTTACATTTGTGAATCCATAGCAAAATTCACATACCACAGTATTGAACAGAGTATACTTGGTGTTAGTATCACAGATTATTATATTTTGTCTTTCTGCTTCTTGGTTTAAAAAAAAAAAAAACATGACTGGATGTGATTCAAAAATCCCTTGTTTCTTAGTCAAACTTTCAAAACCAGAAGTGTTAGAAATGTTAAAAAAAACTACATTAGGTTCTGAAAAAACCCTATATTATATTTGACATGACGTAATCTTATAAAATAAACGAATACCTGTTGTGAAGAATTTGATTCATTTTAAGCATGAACTTTTAAGCACTTTTAATATACGACTATCATTACTGTGATATTGAAAAGAGACAACTTAATAAAGAAGTTATGAAATCATAAGTTTTCTACTATTTCTCTGTTTGAGAAACTCTAAAATGTATGAATGTTGTACTACATTTTAAGTATAACCTGATCCCTCTTATTCAGGTAATTTTACTCTCCCTATTGAGCTAGTACCTTGTAAATAAAATTGGAAAACCTAAAGACATCTAAATAATAAAAATGCCATATATAAGAAATATAACATTTTAAAATATCAGTTTGTATTAGTTTTCTATTACTAAATAATGTTTACCTCAACTTTAGCAGATTAAAATGATATCCATTTTCCCAAAGTTTTGTAGGTTATAACTATGGGCATAGAATGACTAGATTCCTTTGCTGAGAAGAAGCTTTTCAGTTTGATTCCATCCCATTTATTGATTCTTGATTTTATTTCTTGCACTTTGGGAGTCTGGGTAAGAAACTCAGGACCTAATCTGACATGATAAAGATTTGGCCCTACATTTTCTTCTGTTAGGCGCAGGATCTCTGGTCTAATTTCTAGGTCCTTGATCCATTTTGAGTTGAGTTTTGTGCATGGTGAGAGATAGTAGTTTACTTTCATTTTGCTGTATATGGATTTCCAGTTTTCTCCAATGTATGTTTTTGGCACCTTTGTCTAGTACAAGATAACTGTATTGATATGAATTTGTCTTTGTGCCTTCTATTCTGTACCATTGGTCTACGTGTCTATTTTGGTGTCAATATCCTAACCCTAACCCTTTTGTTACTCTAGCTCTGTAGTATAGTTTAAGGTCTGTTATTGTGATGCCTCCTGCTACATTGTTAGTGGGACTGCAAATTGGTGCAACCACTCTGGAAAGCAATATGGAAATTCCTTAGAAAAATTGGAATGGAACCACCATTTGACCCAGCTATCCCACTCCTCTGTGGATAACCAAAGGACTTAAAATCACTACAGTTACACAGCCACATCAATGTTTATAGCAGCTCAATTCACAATGGCTAAACTATGGAACCAACCTAGATGTCCTTCGATTGATGAATGGATAAAGAAACTATGGTATATATACACAATGGAATATTACTCAGTATTAAAAGAGAATATGGTATTTGCGAATAAGTGGACAGAGTTGGATAATATATGTTAAGTCAAGTAAGCCAATCCCAAAAAACCAAGCCCAAATGTTTTCACTGAAAAGTGGATGCTGATCCATAATGGAGTGTGGAGGGCATGGGAAGAATGGAGGAAATTTGGATAAGGGAAAGGGGAGCATGAGAAGGAGAGAGAGCATGGGGGTAGGAAAGATGGTAGAATGAGATGGACATTATTACTCTAGGTACATGTATGTTTACACGAATGGTGTGACTACATCATGTATAACCAGAGAAATGAAAAGTTGTTCTCCATTTGTGTACAATGAATCAAAATGCATTCTGCTATCTTGTATAACTAACTAGAGCAAATAAGAATAAAAATGAATGACTGGGTTCTTTGCTCAGGGACTCAAAGGCTAAAATCAAATTTTTAGATGAGCTGATTTCTAGGCTAGAGGCCCTGGGGAAGACTCTACTTCCAACATCATTCAAGGATGGGGCAGGACTTAGTTCCTTTTGACTGTACAATTGAAGCTCTCATTTTGTCATAGTTAGATGTAGCCACTGTTACAGGACAGTCACATTTCTGGCCAAATGACCACAACCATCTTTGAAACCAAACAGAGTTTTTCTTTGTGTAGAATCTCTGGTTTTCCTGATTCTGATCTCAGTTTCATTGGTCAGATTTAGCAGACAATGGCTATATTAAAATTCCAACTGATTTGGAACCTTAATGACATCTGCAAAAATGTCTTGATAGCAGTGTATGTATTAGTCTGAGTAACTGGAAGAGATTTGTGTGCAGTAGCTATTGGGAATCATGGGGGCCACCTTAGAATTTTGCTAAGTTTAAGTAAAATTTATGTTTATTGATTTTTTAATATTTTGTTATTTCCAAAAATATATATAAAGTAGGTGAAACAGATCCTTCTTTAGACCTCATCAATTAATTGTAAAATCAGTCACATCATTTAATAGACAAAGTGGATTTCAGAAATTTTCTCCTAGTTTTGTCCAATTGAATAGAATATTTGTGTTCATTGTTTTAACTACTCCATTATTTATTATGTTTTACATGATTTAGTTTAAAGTACTGTAAAACTGACATTAAACAGGGCTTACTATATAAACAGAAATGTTATCTGTATTTTTCAAAACATGATCCTAAACTTGGCTTTCTCCTTTCTGTTCTGTTCCACTTATTTAACCTAAGATAATCAGGTAATCAAATCTCAGGTTATTATGTGATTAATGAATTCTTTAATTTTCTTTTTTGTTTTCTCAGGTAGATGAAGTCAGAACAATTAAACATTGATTAAATACAAAATTAAAAAATGTACATTACTAACATATCAGTAAGGGCCCAACAACCTGTTTTCTCAAGGGCCAGATAGTTAAGATTTTAGGTTTTACATGCCGTTAGATATTTGCCACATTTCCTTTCTTCCTTCCTTCCTATCTTTCACCATGCTATAAAAAAAATATAAAGACCATTTTTATGTCCTGAATCATATCAAGTCAGGCCTTGAACAGAATTTGGCCTGGGGAAAAGATTCATATTTGTCTAAAAAGGAGAAAGAAACAGTGAAGAACCAACAGGAAATCTCAACATTGTCATCATGCTATTACTTAAATTGATTTAGTATTATTTTATGACAGTTCTGATTTACTTGTGTGTGTCAAAAAGAAGGCATGGTTTTTGTGCACATAATACAGATGAGAAAAGTTAGGCTTAAAGAGACAGAGTGAATTGCTGAATTGCTAAGGATGTAAAACTCTACTGAATCATGATTTCCGTACTTGACAACAAACTCCATCCTCTTAACCCTGCCATGGAACTGAAATTGTAAAAAGCATAAGGAAATATATTATGATTTAAACAAGAAGAGAAGTAACAAAATAATCCCTAAACAGATATTATGCCAATCTTGAAGAAAAATAATTAAATTTAGGATTTTTGATTATCTGAGATTTCATTTTCTGAGACTTTTGTGTAGCTGTGAAGCCCAAAACAAATGTTCCTTATTTCAATCATGAGAAATTACAGGATTTCAAAGACTAAATATTTGTGGTTAAAAATAAATTGTATTTTTCTTTTACTCTGCTTACTAGCTCCTTTTTGAAAAATCAACTCTTTTTTGAGATTTTAAAAAAGGACTAGTGCCAATAATTTGCCTTCAAAGCAGTAGAATGTAGAAGTCCTTCAGATGTGCGTAGTATGAAATAATAATAAGATTTTCTTTTCTCTCAGGATTTTCCAGATGATTCTTATATGCCTAACAAAATAAACAGTCCGAATATTTCTTCACATAAAGGATCATTTATGTTACTGGTAAAATGAGCATACAATGATCATATCTTTTAGACATAAATTTTTTACAAGGAGAATTATTGAACATATTGTGAAATTTCCTAGAACAACTTGGTTCAGAGAGACATCACGTGTATACTTATTAATGCTCTAAAATAGCACGGATAAAAAAATTAGTCAATTAAAAAAATCCTTTTAGTATCTGAGTCTGAGAACTGAAAGGCGTGAGTGGAGCTAGAGTACTTATATATTATAAGTTATGTAATTTATACAACAATAAGTTACACAACTCAGAGTAAATCAATAAATTTAATAAAAGATACAAAAACATACTGAAACAAAAATAAATAAAAAATTTAATGCCATAAAGTGCTGGGAGCCATTAGCCAAGTAGGTATGACAATTTCCTTGCCAGCGTACCCCATGTTGCAGTGACATTGAATGTAGGTGACCTTGCTCAAGGACCAAGGCGGATTAGGGCGTTCCCGGTTTAGGTTCCAGGTTTAAGGTTTAAGATTATTCCTGCTGGGAATAGGGCGTATCCTGCTGCCTGAGTTCCCCTTGAGTTCTCAAGGGATTCAGACAGTATTCTTTGAGAGATAGAAGCCCAGTGGAGGTGAATTTGGGAGAGAACGTGGATTTGGGCAGAGAACGTGGATTTTCCCAGAACGTGATTGTAGACGGCTGGTGTGAGTTCGGGAATAAAGAGTTGCTGTTTGAATCTACAAGCTGTGTGGTGGCTCGTGATTGTGTGCCCAGCCAGACTGCGGCATTTGTGCCCAGCCAGACTGCGGCAATAAAGAAATTAAAATTTTAATTGAAAGCCCATCTCATGAAGGAAAAATCCAAGTTGAGTTTGCTTTATTGGTGGAGTTTCTCAAACACTTAATATTACACAGTCTTGTTAATAAAATAAGAATATTAGAAGAAACATTTCTAAACTCACTTTATGGGGTCAGTATTACTTGGTATTAAAACTTTATAAAGTCATTAAAATGTTTTAAAAACCCTATAGACCAATATGCTAAAAGAATGTAGAAAGAAAAATTCTCCAAATATATTAGAAAATATACCCAGCTATAGCTAAGAATAGAAACTTATAAGCAGAAAAACTTTATCCTAGAAACATAAAGTAGTTTTAAAATTTAAAAAACATTTTTTTAAAGCATAAACAACAGTAGGGACCTGAAAACAAATTTATAAGAGTTATCACCATTCATAGTGAAAACTTCAGCAAAATGGCAATAGAACAAAACTCTAGCTTTTCAAAGATTTTATGAGAAACCAAAAGCTATCATCAGACTTAATGATATACATATAATAAAGACCAGGAAAAAATACATGAATTTCAATTTTATTGTTTCTATTTCATTTTATTTGGAAGCCAGAAAACATAATAAAGCAAGAAAAATAAGTAAAAATCACATAAATGACCATACAAGATGATCACATATACATAAAAAAAAAATCTCAAAGTCTCAAATAACTCTCAGCACTGTTAAGGAGGTAGGATAAAAACATAAAACTTAATTAAATGTCTGAACACTAGCAATCAGAAACAGGAAAAATAAATTTAAATGATTCACTTACAATAACATTAAAAAACATTACATTTTAGGGGTAAATCTACTTAAAGATGTATAAAAAAAAGTCACAAAAATTAAAAAAGTGAAAGAATTAAATGGGTGGAAAGTCAATGCTAAGAAAATCATTTTTCTCCAAATTGATCTAAAGTATTTCCATTCAAAATTCTATCAGACGTTTTTTCCCCCACAAGAGTGGGTAGGTAAATCATTTCACAAATATAGAAGAATATTCAGAGACCTAGAAGAGCCAAAACAAATTTGAAAAAAGAACAAAGTTGGAGGACTTACATTGCATGATGTTAGGACTTCCTATAAAGCTGCAGTAATCAAGGCTACTGGTTAAAATAAGGCTAGATGAATGGACCAAGTAAATATAATAGTGAATCCAGATATAAAACTGCCTATTTGCATAAGTAAAGCGCACAGATATGTCCTCTAATTGTACATCAACATTCATAACCAAAGATTGGAAACCATACAAATATCTATCATCAGTGAATAGATGAGCAAATTGTGGCACAGTCAACTATTGGAATGCTAATCAGCAATAAACAGACTGATTCATGCAACAGAAAACTAATTCTGAAAACAATTTCGCTGAGCAAAATAAGCAATGCACAAAATTATTTATTGTATGGTCTTGTTTATGTGAAGTTTTAGGAAAGGCAGAATTGATATCTAATTGCATAAAGCAGATCAGTGGCTTTTTCAGCACAGTAACATATTTGGTTGATAGCAAGTGAGGCACAGGGATGTTCTCATGTGAATGTGGTGATCTTCATCTTGATTGTGATGATGGACATGTTGGTGAATACACTTGTTATATCTGATCAAAATGCACATGTGGGAGCTGTATTATATTGTCTGTAAATTATACCTTAGTAAAAGCTGGAGTAAGGAAGTTTCCACAAATAACCTACATAAATACAAACTATGCCTTATTTGCTCCTCTGCAGTGCATTTATTCAGAACTTTTAGATTACAATTTTTCTCCCACTTTCTGTATTTCTTTATGTTGCTCTTTTATTATAATTAAAGGGTTTTCTGCTCATTCTAATCGGTCCTTTAATTTTTGATATTTAATAACAGCTTCATTCTCTGGAACAATGTTTAAATCTAAAGCTGAAGTTTTATTATCTAAACTTCACTTATTTGTATTTACCTTTTATCGTATGCAGTATGCAGTATAGATGACTATGAGTTCTACTAACTTAGCTCATTTTGTAACATGAAAAATTAAAAGGAGCCTAAAATCAGGGACTACAGTGCAATGATATGTATTTGTGTATGTGTGTCTGCATTATTTACATGTGTATATATGTATATATGTGTATGTATATATATATGTACTTATTTAAAAAGTATATATACACTGAAATCTGCATTCAAACAATTGAATTATTATTTTGATGAGCTTGAAATATGATTAAGCAAACTGATACTATATCTTCTTCCCTACCAAACCCAATCTCTAAATTAATCTTGTTATCTCTCAGATATTTAACTTCAATAATTGCCATCACCATCACAACCATCATCACTTTTACAGCTTATATCACCATTTTGCAATGTCAGGAACTGTGGAAAGACAATTGTTATGCATTCCTTAGCCCTTTCACAATCACTTTTTATTTCTTAATAATTGTTAAAGTTAGTGAGATCTCAATCTGTTTTCTTATTTTATGAAGGAATTTTCTTGTTATGGCTACTTTATAAAGAGAGATTATGAGATTAAAATCAAATTCCTTCATCATGATAAAAATATGATGCTCTGGTTTAAATCCTTATGTCATGTTTGAACATGATTGGAATTCACTGCATAAAGTAGCAGGTTCCCCACTCCACCCCCACCCCCTGGGTCTAGGAAACCCTTTTGTGAAGCTGAGTTATTTGAACAGAATTCTGACAAAATTCAAGTAAATCGCATTCTTTAAGAAAGCCTCATGACATGCCTTTTTACAATTCCTCCTGTACTGCTTTTCTCTAAGTTGGCTTATAAGACATATTGGGAAAATGTTGAGAAATTAGTTTTAGACTCAAAGCAGTGATTTTGATGTATAAGCTCTCACAAAAGCATTTGTGTGTTTGTGCCCCAGGCTCAAAATCTCATCTAAAAAGCCAGCCAAAGTTCTTGTTAGCCAGCAAAATAAAATGTAATTTTTGTTTACTGTTATCAGAGTAGACTGTACTGATTCTCAGTGCTATTCTATGAGTGGGAGAGTATGTATACTAATGCATGTCAAGGGAGCTCAGAGAGAAGTAGCCACTTTATCATATGAGGAACTGTTGACCTTGTACAACTGGCAGCTGCAAAAACAGAATGGGGAAATATCAGGCTGTTTGCTCAGAAGAATGGAGGCCAGAGGGAAAGCATCAAAGTATATAGATGCTCAATGGTTCTGGAAATTCTGGAAGAAATTCAGGTCTGTGTCTAAAAACAAGAACACAAAAGGAGAGATATAACAAATGTCTTTACACCTTCAGCCCTACAAGTGTTAAAAAATAAATTAGAATAGATATAAAAAAGGTGACTTACTGCAAACATAATTTACTTTTACTGGCACTGAGCAGGGCCTTTCTGTCAAAAATATAGCATTTAATTCATAATTTAATATATAAAATGATGGTAGTCACCATAGGATAAAGAGCTTTGGCTTGAAACATGATTTTCAAATATTTTATTCAAATTATAATAACCTCTGACAGTAGGAGATTGCTTTATAATGGGTCTTGAAAAAGCTTGAGTTTGATCTTTACATACTGCAATCAAATTATTGAGTGGGCATTTTATTACTATAGTCCCAGTCTCTGCTGTGAGTCCAGGAGTCAAGGAAAGTATAAGGATGAAATTGCTAAGGGGCATAATTGAGAGAAGCATCAAGGTAGTTGGGCTTCCAGAGAGAACTATCCCCACACAAACACAATAAAGGAAATCATGGCACATTATGTCACATGCCTATGTGAGAATGAAATTATGAACGGGCAAAACTGCAGACTGATGGAAATGAAGGAGAGTTTGGCAAGGAAAGGGTATGTAGTGAAGGAAAAAACCCTACTTCCTAGGGTACTAATTGTCAAACGCGTTTTCTTGAAACACATTTCCTAAGAGTTGTTCTGTGAACAGGGTTTCTCTATTTAAATATGTTTGGTAAACATATTGCAGGATGTATCCTTCTTGCTGATTCAAATTATCTTTAGCATATAGAAGATTTTGAGAATTTAGAGAGTAAAGAAATCTGTTTTATGCTTCATTTTCTATATCAGAGTGTATTTTGGGCACTGTTATAGAATGTTTCTTATTTGAGCAAGGAAGTTGTTCTTTGAGATCTTCAGCCTGAGGGTTTAAAAAAAAATCTATACTGTTTATGAAACCTGTAAATTTATGAATAAATATAAATATCCTTAAATATTTACAATTAAAATTCAGAATAATGGTTATTTGTGCGGAAAAGAAGAGAAGTGTATAACAGAGGTACACTTAGCAGAGGACAGAGGGGCTTGTAAAGTTACTGGTAATGCTCCATTTTTTAACCCTGATGGCTGTGATATGGGATGGGTGCTCATGATTGTTTTTCATGCTACACGTACATACTTGTATCAGCTTTACTTTGTCCATAAACGCACCTGTGAGCACATGGACATACGCCGGCATACAAACATGCATATGCAACCGCACAACAGCAATAGCCGTTTCTCAACTGCAAAAAGTGAATTTTCTGTGTATATGATGGGGAACAGGGAACTTCCTTAGAAATATATCCTGTATTTTTATAGAAGGTGTTTAGAATAAAAAATAGCCAAAGTTGCTGTGATGTAAAACACTGTAATTTGCAGTCTAAATCTGAGCAGTTGCAGAGACAAAATAAGCTGATTAGTTGTTGTGTCAAGCGATATACAAAATGGCAGGGGAGAGTATCAAATCCAGATCTACTTGTGTCAAAGCAGTTCCTGCAGTAAAATCAGGCCAGAATTAGCGCAGAAATATGAGCTTTTTATTAATTACATAATGAAGAAGGGTTTGATTTAATATTGAAAATTTCCTATCAGTATATAGATATTATTATTCAGTTTATGAAGCCAGAATTAGACAGGCAGTCAGTATACATAGGTAAATCGAGTCAGGTCGGATCTAGGAGGCCAATTTTGAGTGAGTCTGTGAAGTTGGAGACTGTCCCCTGAGCGATCTTACCAAGAACCTGCCCTGCTCCAACCTGTTGCCAAGGTAAGCTTCCCAGGAATTTTCCTTCTCTACAGGGAGCTATAAGGTTGTTAATGTGTACCTTGCTACTCCACCCTGCCCTTACCCCTCAGCCCACTTGTTTCCCACCTCTTTTGGCCATCCCACTGAGCATTGG
>NW_025999853.1:24928035-24956610 GCF_001458135.2 Marmota marmota marmota
CTAGTCAGTATGCAGGAAGGAGAAAGATAAGGGGCGGGGGCTGGGGGGGGAGCAGAACAACAAAGGAATCCTAGGACATATAAAAAGGGCAGAACACCTTGCTTTTGGGGATACTAGCATACCAGCTATGGACCCCTTCTCCCTTGCGGGAGAAGTCTATCTTACCCCTTTTTAAATAAACCCTGCTTCATATGCTTGTCTCAGCATGCTTCTCTAATGTTCAAACTTTAACATATGGTGGTATTATATTAATATCTGTAAGTTGGTTATTTTTATGAGGATTTTTCTGAAGCAAATGAGAAATGCAACACAAATTTAGGCAAAATGGGGGAAATTTTGGCTTCTATAATTAATATGTAGGAGGAATGGAGTGGAGTCAACCATATATATTCTTAAATGAGGAAGTCAAAACATATATCCAATCTTTCCATACATATTTATTCTTTCATTGTTTCAGTTTTCTTCTATTTTTTCTCTCTCTTTAAACACCTCTTATGTTATTGGAAAAGAGGGGTAGGTAGAGTCAGGTATTGGTGGTATGTAAAACATATTAGGTATTTGTGTAATACATATAACATAGACATTGACTCTGTCTTTCTTTCCCAATTGATACAAAATATTTGTAGTTTAGGATGTCTTTCAATAACCTGTAAACTAACTTCTGTGTGCCCAGTTTGTTTACATGTCTGCTCACACTTCATTCCCTGGTGATCTCCAACTCCTTCTGCTTTCCTCTGTGTAGAACGCTTATCCTCTGCCACTTACATTTAGCCTTGGCCAGGCAGTGTGCTAAATATTTCACTTCTGTCAGTGACAATTCCATTCTCAAATTATTTTCTCAAGCCTCAGATCTTAGTGGACTTTTCTTGTCTTTTCATTTAGTACTGTGATTCATTAGCAAACATTTTTAGTTCTACTTTCCTACCAGAAATTACCACCCTTGGCCATGGTCCAGGCCTTCATCTTCTTTCACCTAAATTGTTTCTGTAGTCTTATAATTTGGCTCCCTTCCTCTGTGATAAAATGATAAGCTCGAGTTCAGGACCCCCAAAACACCAGAGACCAAGATCGATGTAAGCAGCAAAGAGGTGTTTATTGAAAGCTAGCTCGGTCCTCCGCATGCACACACACAGCAACTGTGACGCTGAGAGGCCCCGAGCCCAGGGTTTGCAGCAGTTTTATACACTCGTTGGGGAAGGCAGGGACTTCACATACATCATAGCATGTCTTAGCAAATCATCATACACCGCGGGAAAAATCATAAAACTAATCTAAAACATGATTAGTGTATCAAGTGGCAGGAAAGAATCTGGGAAGGATTATTGGTTAGTTCAAGGGGTTGATGCACTTAAAAATGATTGGTTTAAACTGCGAGAGTGTCGCAAGGGGGGCACTGCCAAGCTGCAGGGCTTCTGGTTTAGATATTGGTCACTACATCTAGGTGAGGACCATCTGGAATTTCAGATATTTCGTCATCTGGTCTATCTTAGGCAATCACCATCTGCAGCTTTTCCGAGGACTTTTTGCGAACTGTTTGAGCAGAGCTTTCTGTGGTATTTCCTGACTTTAGGACTGCATTAGATCAGGGGTTAAGTTTCAGAGCAAAATGAGGTCCCGAGTAAAATAAGGTTGCTTAGGTCTTTCAAAAATAAACAAAGTGAAGATCATATAAAAATATAGGTCAAATGATGTCACTCCTCTTCACAAAATCCCTTAATATCTTTCCACCTGCTTCTGGGCAAAGTCACAACCTGTACTAGGGTAGACCTGTAGGCCCTATGAGATATGGAAGTTGTGTTTCTTTGAACTCATTTCATGTGTGCCTTTCATATGGATTATTATTACCCTGTGACAATGGTCTTCTTGTAATTTTTGAATTATTATGGACAAAACTTTCCCTGTGATGTTTCCCCTGCATGCAAAGATTTCTCTTCTCCCACATCTCAGGGCAAACTTTCTCACTTCTTTTTGGATTTTTGCTTTAGTCTGCTTTAGTTTCCCTATCTGTAATTGTAAAGTTACTCATTCGGTACTTTATGCTGTCTCTTTCTGGCCCAATTTTTCCATTATGAATTATCTTAGGCAATGTTATATGTTTCTTTACTTTCTGACTCTTCAAAAAACAAAAAAGAAAAAAGACTATCCCTGACTCCAAAAGCATTTAATGGAGAATGGATATTAAATTTCAAATCATTTTTGAATGTAGCTGATGGATAAGTGGATTAGTTTAAAGAAAAAGCATAATTAAGATCTATCTAAGTCTTAAACTGACTGTATTCTAATCTAATTATAAGCATCCTTTATATTAGATCTTTAGAGAAAATTATTTTGTCCTTTTTAAAATCTTTTTTATTTTCAGTGATAACTTAGATGATTAAATTTAGATATATGATTAAAATTCTGCACAGCTGAAAGAAATTGAAATATTGAAGTGTAATTTTGGTTACAAAATAATATTTATGTGGTGTATTTTAGATTTAAATATTTTTTGAGAGAATATTTTCTTAGAATGGTAGACTTTTTATAATATTCATTGTGAATATTATATAGAAGTACTTCTCATTAAATATAGTTTTTTTGTAGCAATAATGCTCATTTCCCCACATTTGCACACCTTTTAAGTAATTATACAGCAGCAATATTAAGGAATGTCACTTGCACTGATTTAACTTAGGTATCTTTTGCTTTACTCCTTAGGTGAGGTTTAGTTATATATGAAAAGCCAATGAGAGGACATCTATCTCTGGGATCCTTATATTCTACTCTTCAGCCTTAAAAACTAATACTAGAAATAAGCCTTATTTTCCTTTGTTAATATATTGCTTAGTACAACCCTTAGGCATATCAAGATTGCTTTCAAACTATTTTTATTTGTTGTAATTGTTATAGCTAAAATTAACCTCATACTTAAGAGGTCCCTGGAGAATTATTCCACTTCATTTTAGCTAGTTTAGCAAAAGCTGGCCTCAAAGACTTGAGTTAATTCAATATAAGAATGAAATCATTCCTGCCACTAATTCCAAAGATATTTTGTGCACAAGGCCATTTCCTAGATCCCTCTCTAGAAAAATTCTATTATATAATATTATTAGCTATAACCTGATGCTGTATATTAAATCTCTACATTTATTCATCCTATAAAACTAATAATGTTTATTGTTTGATCTATGTCTCCCCATTTCCTCCAACTCCCTACCCTGGTAAACATTGTACTCTATATTTCTATATATTATTTATTTTTTAGATTCCATGTGTAGGCATAATTAAGTATTTGTCTTTCTGCATCTGGTTTCTTTCACTTAACATATTTTTAGTGGTTCATCCATGCTGTTAAAAATGGAAGTATCTCCTTCTTTTTCAAGGCTGAATATCCCACTGTATATATTATACCATAATTACTTTGTCCATTTATCTGTTGATGAACATTTAGATTGTTTTCAAACACTGGTTATTGTGATAATGCTGCCATGAACATGGGAATACAGATATATCTGTGAGATGTTAAATTAATTTCCTTTGATTTATATACAACCGAGAGATTGCTACAAATATGCCCAATAAAATACTATTACACTGAACACAACAACATAACAAAAAACTACATATCATGACCAACTTTGATTTATCCCTGAGAATGCAAGTTTGCTTTAACATATATCAATCAACATGACAATGTAATATGTATCACATTAACAAAATAAAATTTTAAACCACATGTTCTTCTAAACAGATGAAGAAAAAGTGCTTGACAAAATTCAACATATTTCCATGATGAAATCTGTCAACACTATATGTATAGGGGGACATTTCTGCAACATAATAAGGACCATGTACTAAAAGTGCACAACTAATATTTTAGGCAATAGGGAAATCTTTTTTCCTAAGATCTGGTTCAAGATAAGGATCTGGTTCAAGGTAAGGATGCCAACTCTTGCCACTTGTATTCAATATGGTACTAGAAATATAAGCAAGAGTAAATCAGGCAAGAAAGAAAAAGACAATCAAATCAGAAAAGAGGTAAATTTTTTTCCCATTTGCAGAATACATAATCCCTTACATAGCAAACACTAAAGACTCCCACCCAACAAAAAAAAAACTTAGAATAATTCAGTCTACTAAAGTAGTAGAACCAAAATCAACATAAAATCAGTTTCGTTTCATTTCTTTTCATTAATATTTATCTAACTAAAAAGAGTAATAAAGAAAATAATGGCATTTGTAGGTTCCAAAAGAATAAAATACTTATGGGTCTATTTAACACAGGAAACTAGATAGGTACATTGAAAACTAGAAAACGTTGATGAAAGAAACCAAAGACACAAATAAATGGAAAGATATCCTGTTTTTATGGATCAGAAAAGTTAATATGGTTATAATTTCTACTGATGGTAGAGGTTAGACTTTGTATTTTCCTGAAGATCAAGTGTGAACTTTACAGGAGATAAGAGTCATCATGGAAACAATCCAAATCTGTAAGGAGGGACTGTAGAGGGAGTAAGAGGAGTCCCAATGAAATGAGAAGCAAGCACATCCCTAGGGCTGAGGAAAGAGCTGTAAACTACCAACCAAAGAAAACTACCATCCATCAAGGGGAACATATTGAAATATTTCCAGGCTGGTTCCCAAAGTTCTGGAAAAAATGTGCACAAGAGCATGAGCTATGTTTAGAGTGAGCCATATTAAGACATCCTCCAGAGGCTGAGATAAGAAATGCTAGAACTCTTTTCCTCTCTTTTCTATTCTTCAACCTTGGGGATACTGGAGGCCCTGGTGAGTTGGAGAAAAAAACACAGAAGTCAATCTGGAAATGGAGACAGAAGCATTTGCTCATAATGTTTCTACTTCAGCATTACCACTTAATACAGGACCAAGCAGGGAGAAGGGAGAAATATATATATATATATATATTCTTTTCTTAATTTTTTCCCCTTTCTTTTCTTTTTAGATATTGGGGATAGAACCCAGGGCCTCAGTGTGCTAGCCAACCATTCTATCACTAAGCTACATGCCCAGGCCAAGACATATTTACTTGAAAAATAAAATAAGTCATTACTATTGTCTTCCAAGAAATGAAAAAAGATTTTTAAAAAATGAACAGAAGCTCTTCAATCGCACCAATTATGAGTAACAAAAGTAGCTGGAAAAAACAGAGGTGCTAATAAAAAAGATAAAAGAGGGGGAGGGAAGAATGAAGGAGAGAAGGAAAGAAGGAAGGAGGGACATTTAAAAGAGTCACAAATAAAGTAAGAATCTTTGCAGGTCCTCAGGGTATTGCAACCTTGGACAGTGGTGGTGCTTTCTACATAAATAAAAGTAATTGCTTATCCTGATTTATTGAAATTTTTATCTTTTTGGGAAAAGGTATGACTAAGTTGCTAAATAAAGAGAATCCAACTTTGGAATATTTATACTTTTCCTCCCTAAGGTTTTTTTTTTTAATGTCTTAATCTTTCTAAAATGCTAAGAACTATACCCAAACTGCCTAATTCTTAGCACAAGTAAAGTGTTATTTGATTTTTAGATATACAAACTCTATTTCTGACTCAAATTTATATTAAACTCTGATTTAAAATTTTTATTATGTGCATATTTCCAGTAAGTGATTTCCTCAGTTATTTCTGAGGTTTAATTTAAGCCTTCAGAATGTAAACCCTTTCCAAGAGACTGTGTAAAAATCCAATTAAATCATAGGGAAATGTGAAGTTGGTAGGAAAAAAAAGAAAAAGAAGAAAACAAATAGGAAATAAGAAGTGGCTGGTATACCATTTGTTTAGTTTGTTCCAAGTTCAGCTTTAGTTGTCATGTTTTTATACAAAGCACACAGAAAACATCTTAAATTTTTTAGTTACAGTCTTACTCATGGGAACCATTAGGAAAGTACTTAGACTTTCTGAGCATTCCAGCAGAGAAAGATAAAATGTATTACTGAAAATTGTGAAGGTCATTATCATCTTGGCTTTGCCTACTGATAGAAGCAGGCAGTTACTTGAATAGATTTCTTTTTTTTTCTTCTCAGGACCTTTCATTACTTGGAACCATATTATTTTGTTAAAGCACAAAGTGATGAATAATTCTATATGAATTTTTTCCATTTTAGTGTATTTCCATGAGTTGGATGCCTTTAACAAATAAACCATTAGGCCTTCTCTATGCTGCGCAAATTGCCAGAATTACACAATGTTAGCTCTTTTCCATTAGTCTGTACACTGAGTGAAGAGCATGTCAATTTTTTTCCCATAGCACATGTAAATAAAAATAACCAGAATGCCTATAATTTACATTTTATTAAATGTGCACAACTTCTAGAAGAAGAGAATATTTATAATCAGGTCACTAGTTTCAGAACTATTAACAGAAATGTCACAATTTTGTTTATTGTACAAGGGCACTATCCAAACTTATAATACACAGAATCAACTGAGGATTTTGCTTTTATCCATCATTGAGTTGATAATACCTAAAAGTAAAGAGTGTTCTGGCATAAGGAAGAAAATTTTAAGTAATACTGCAATGTAATATGTCACAGCAATCTACTTTTCTTTTGGTCACAAAGTAGAAGGAATGTGAAATATATATGTGCAAGTTATAAAAATTAACTTGAATAACTTTAGCCAAAAATGTCACTTGAGAAAGTAGCTTCAAATGTTTAAAGGAATTCAGATTTTTTTTTCTTAATCACAAAGGATAAACAGAAGCTCTCTGTGACTGTCCAATTGATCATCCTTCACTATATTCAGGCATACAATATAAGGAATAATTTACAATTTGCTTGGTACTGAGTCTAGTCAGGGTATCCTGAAACAAGAGATTTTAATCAAGAATCTGTTACCAGTTATTTACTGAAACAAATATTATACCTATCCTTGGAGATTACATTTTGTCCTTATTGCTTGCTTCTAAGAAATATTTTCTTTCCTTTTGATCATTTGAAAATCTTAAGCTATTCAAAGGAGAACATGCAATGCTTATTTTAAACTGACAATATTTTTATTACCTCACTTGCATATTATTTTTCTCTCTCATTCCATGGCGTTCTCTCTCTCTCTCTCTCTCTCTCTCTCTCTCTCTCTTTCTCTATTAGGATCCTCTCCCCCTCTTATTAGGACTCTTCTAAACATACAGACTGTGAGTTTTCCTGTGAGGCAAGCATGTAAGAAATAGTTACAGACTATATAAAAATTTTATTACAAAATGTATGGATATGTTTTAAATAAGAAAAATTGATTTTTTTTAATTTTTAAAAAATTTAAAAAGCATGCAAAGATTAAGGAGAGATATGAGTAATTTGTTCATATGTGAAGATAGCAATGGTATGTCATAGTGTAGGTTCTCTCAGGGAGTAAAATATGATGAAAAAATATGTAGTTAAAAAAATGCTACATATTGTAGGGATTAAAGGACTCTTCCCAGTTCTGACTCTTCATGTACAACTATAATAGTGCCATTAACTTTTCTTCTTGGTAGAATACATTAGAGTAGAGAAACACATAAGTAAGTCTTTTTCATACAAAAAGAAGATATTTCAGAATAAGAACTTGATAGCAATGTGGATTTAAGTGCTTCATGGTCTACATAAGCCACATGGCACAGTGAACAGAAGCGAAGGGGAATGATAAAAAAAAGACTGCCTCAGGTCCAGATGTTGAAAGATCATAGAAACCCTAAAAGAAGGCTAAAATTCTCATCTCATTTTATGATGTAGATAATACTAAAATATAATAAATATGGATTTCTTTTGAAGTTTTATAGATATTTGTCCTATCATTTGTGGGTTTCTCTTATTCTTCACATTTCCAGCACTGAGCAAAGCCTCCATAACATACTTATTATCTTGTTCTTTTTGGACTGCATTAACAAAATGCCATATACAATTTCTTAGAAACAACAATGTTTCTGGAGGCTGGGAAGTCTCAGATCAATCCACCAGCTATTTCAGTGTCCGGTGAGGGCCTATTTTCTGCTTCATGCACAACTATCCTTTTGCTGTGTCCTCACATGACTGACAGTGCTAATGAGCTCCCTTGGGTCTCTTCTATCATGGATCTAATCCATTCTTTGAGGTCTTCACCTTCAAGACCTAAATCACTTCCCAGAGGCCCTCCTTCGGAATAACATCACCTTGGGTGTTTCAATTTCAATATATGAACTTCAGGGTCACATATACTAATGATGTATTTTGGTTGTTTTTAATACAATATCTTGATAAGATACCCATGGTAAGAAAGGGTTTGGTGTATAGTCTTAAAATTTTGTGAACTGACTTGAATGTGATTCTTGTAACATTTTGCATGTATTTGTACATAAAGACTAATGGATGAAGAGTAGCAAAACACTTAACCACTTGTTTAAAGCAAATTTTGCCTGGAATACACAAAATGGTTATATTACTCTCCACTTTTTACTGGAGACATAGTATTTGAAGCATAAGAATAGCTCTTCTGAAGAGATGGAGATACTAGTGAAATGAAGTTTTAAGGGATTGCTTTTATTGTTGTTATTGATATTATTATGGTTTTGTAACTGTCAGACACACTGTACTGTGTCCAAGAAGAGTTAATGGCATTTCTTTCTAAAGACTGCCTATGTCATTTCCTTAGAAGAGGAATTATTATAAAGGTCTGGGACAAAATGGTTCCCTTGAAGCATGCAATTAGGATTCCACACAGAGAGATTCTTATATAGAGGGATGGAAATGAGGTATCAAAGCCTACTGTGGAACTTGAGAAAAAAAATTTCAAAACATCCTTCTATAACTGGAACTTGTTAGTATGTGGGAGGTCCCCAGGCCATTTGGACAAAACATTTCACACACTGAAAGAGTAGAACAATTACACACAGCATAGAGACTACAACCTTCACAAGTTTTCCCACTGTGTTCTTCATCTTTTTTGAGGTATTTCCTTTGCCTTCTACATAGTCAGCATGCTATAGGGGTTGAAAGACCCTTCCTATTTCTGAAATTTCTTTAAATTTTGCCTGGTCTAAAATCGAGAGTTTACTTTAAAAGCTTATGACACATACTTATACATTTTCCTTCATTACTTCCCATAGTAAAGTCAGAAACCCCAGAAATCTGAGGCCAGGATATGAAAGGAACAAAAATGAGAAAAGCCTGCAGGTTATAAAGAAAACAGTTGTTTTTTTTTTTTTTTTTTTTTTTTTTTTTTTTTTAATAAAGCCATGCCTATTAACATAGTGAATTTTCTCAGGAACATGGTTGAATTTTTTGTGTGTATATTGTTGGTTTCTTATATATATTGGTGATATGACGAAGAGGTTAAACTGTCCCTTTATCACTTTATTTGCTTACTTGCTCTAGATAACCAGGTCACACTTGAGAATTGTTATTTGCCCCAACTCTGTCTCTTTGTGTGCAAAATTCTAGCATATTTTTGGTGAAGTTCTTGGGCAAAGACTGAGAGAACTCTCTTTCCCCTTGCCTCACCATTATTCTATTAATAATTTGTTTATAAGGTGAAAAATAAATGCATGGGACATCAAAAGCTTAGCATCAATTGGTTGGCAGGGACATTTTTTAATAAGGAAAAACTCATTTTAATTTATTTCATAAATAATTTTGCATAATAATCAGATATTACCCACACTGATGTTTTAGCCCTTTACTAATGAAGTGTTTTTACTCAAATTGTTTGAAAACTTGAGGAAACTTTTCTTTTTATCTTCTTCTTTGGGAGGAGCAGATAAACAAATTTTTTTGCATTCATTCTTGGTGAACCCAACCTTGACATTCCTCTCTCCCTAAAAAGATATGGCTTACTCTATCATACCAGAGAAATTTGATGAGAATCCCTTTACTCATTTACAGTATTTACTTACTTATTGGGGTTATCTCATTTTAACTTGAAATGCCACAAAACAGTAAATATCAAGGTAGACATAAAGGCACATGGCACAGCCTGCTATTGAATCTTCCATCTTTGTAACATTAAAAAAATGCATCTTAAGAAAGAGATGGTCCAAGCTGTGTTTTTCTAGTGATGGTTTATCAAGTTGAAAATTATTTTTCCATGTGCATAAAGAATTATCCATGGTGAATAGTCAAGGGTACCTCTGACCTCTGTGGCACAAATGGAGTAACTTCTTCTGGAAGAATGCTGTAATGAACTGTTGAACTTTATTGTTACTTGGTTTGTTTTGAGATTGTGCTATATCATGTAGCAAGCATATAGCATGGTTCTCCAGCTCCAGGACCTGTCTTAGAGATTGGACTGTACAAATGCTTCCTTAGTGAGGCAATGGCACATTGCATTCATTATTGATGGCCTCTGATATACCTGTGACAGGTTTACTGTATAACCAATAGTTCCAGCATGCTGCTGTTGAGAGTCCAGTTTCAGACTTACTTTATGGTAATTGGCAAGAAGATGCTGCAACAGTCAGGGATCTAGAGCCTGGTCACATATTACAGTGTTCATTGTAATTGAACCTGCTTCTATAATAATGTGGTTGATGTGTTCACTTGGATTTCTAGTAGGCCTACCAAATTGTACATGTCCAACATGACTTCTAGATAGTAAATACCTATTTCTGTTTTTCTCAGAGATTTTTCCATCTCTATAAATCACAACTCCATTCTGGGTAGTCCAAGAAAAAAAATTTGGCATGAGTTTTGACAGCACTTATTCTCATATTCTAAATCTAATTCACCAAAATATTTTGTCTGACTCTTCTCTTGAAAATATATCCAGAATTCAATCAATTTCACTGCTTCTCTGCTACCACCTTCTCCCTAGTAAGCAATGTATCTCATTTGAATTATTTAACATGTCCTTAATGGATCCTTCTTGTTTTCAGCTGTTATCTACCATTGATCTGTTCTTATAATGCTGCAGAATTATCTGTTACAATATTACACTAGTCATTTCATAGCTCACCTCCAATGTTCAAACAGCCTGGTGACTGGTTAAGAGTGGAAGTTAGAGTGCTCTTGAAGACATCCCAGGCCATACATGCTTTGTTCCTTTTCTTCTTGTTTCCCTCTACCTCCTATTCCCCTCCTTTCCTCACACTTTGCTATAGCCTCACTGGATGCCCTACTCTTCTTCCACTAGACTGGTAAACATTTTTTCTTGAAAGTCTGTGGACCTAGAAGTCCCTCTGCCTGGAATCCTGTTCCCCTATGTCAACACAAATTTTACCCACATTTTATAAGTGTTATCATCTTAGTGTGACCTTTCTGATTTTAACATTATCTAAAATTACATCTTGCAGGCCTATCCCTTCATTCCATTCCCACCCCAAATTCTTCCTGTACTTACTTATGGCTTTAGTTTGTTTGCTTTCTTTCTTTCTTTCTTTCTTTCTTTTTTTTATTTTTTACTACCTAACATATGTTGAAATTTAATAATTTACTTTTTACCCTTTATTTACTTTGCTGGATTGTAAGTTATAGAAAAAAAAAGATTTTTTGTTTACTTTGTTTTTCACTGCTGTATCCATAGTAACAATTACACATAATAAGAATGTAGTAAACATACTGAATAAATAAGGAAACTTTAATAATCCATATCCTTAAATATTTAGTAATAATCCTTTCATGTTTGCATTTAAATTTTTATTTTATACAGTTATGTTTTTTCCATAAGGAAAAATGAAGAATGAGATAAAAGCATAATTATGTGTTCACAGATTCTTTTTAGGTGTACAAAAACTAAAATTCATATTTTATAGAAACCTATACAAACAGTAAGGTACTCATATCTGACAGACTAGAAAAGTTGCCCTAGGGAGAGTGGGGGCATGCACATGCCTTGGGAGGATAATGGTAAATATACAGAAAGAATGGAATAAAACAGGAACATTGTAGCATATGATGTTAACGATTAATTCAATCCTTAGTACCTGAGGGTGTGAGCACATGTGTATGCTCATAGAGAGACAGAGAGAAAAGAGAATAAAGTGAGTGACAGACCTGTGTCACACACTGGAGTTTGGCCAATGGCTCCTTCATATTCAACATTCTTGTTCATGCCATGATTGTTCCATAGAAACTGCAAGGGTGCAAGCACTGAAAAGCAAAATTTAAGCATCTCTATTTGAGCTTTGGTTGCACCTGGTGTAGGAATGCTAGATACAAGTGATACTTAATGGGACAACAATCCTTCCTAAAGAAAAAGCCACAAGCCTGACAAGGAGGAATTCGCATTTGTGCATTAACCTTCATTCCTTTTCTTGCTGGAAAAAAATGTTCATGCTATGTAGCTGGCTTGCAAACTTGAAGACAAAAGACGTATAATAAAATCTGTGCAGGGGAAAGAGGGCCTTTTATGATGATCTTGAGCAGCTGTAGAATCACTGTGCAGCTTTGATGTGGAGGTCTTCTACCATGCAGAAATATGCCTTTATCTCTTTAAGTCTTGAAAGTATTTCCGCCATCATTTGATGCCGTTTCCATCTAGTTATGCCACTGAGAAGCATTGCTTCCCTTTATTAAAATCTGATACACATATCATTCACTGTCAGTTAAAATCAGAATATATTTTCAGCTCAGAATCTCAAAACTATTATCTGTCTGATGAAAAAGGTAAGCCTGATTGAGTTAATTTGAATGCCTTTGGTAAGAGGAAGAACAAAATATAGATAATAAGTTTAAAATGTGGAATGTTGCAATCGCTTTCATTCCATTTCATGGTTGATGATTTATAAATATAAATAGATATTGAATAAATTTTGCAAAATGGCTTTCATGAAGAATAAATTAGGTTGGATCCTTTCTCCATAGCAGACTAATATAGGCACAGATTCTTTTTGTTTTTGACAGACACAGATGCTAAAATATTTTGAGGGCTTTAAAGCCAAGAAAACAGAGCCTTTGAACTCCTTTTCTTAATTAACTGTTTAAATATGTAGCTGCTGCAAAAGTATGCAATTAAATTGCCCAATGTGTCTTCAATTGCAGTTTATCCACCCTTTATTGAAAGTATATGCCATATATATGTATTTTATATATGTGTGTGTGTATGTGTGTGTGTATGTATATATATAGCTTAGAGAATGTTTTAAGAGCAGTTGTGAATTATATCAATAAGTTGATCCATCAGGAAAGATTTCCAAATATATGCTCTTATTATGCTCAGTGTCAGAATTTCAGTTTTTTCTAAATGTTTTTCATATAGATATTTAATGTAATGTACTTGAATAAGAGTTGGTTGTAATATATTTTTTGGCCACTAGGAGAAAAAAAAGAGTAAAGGAATTGATTCTGATTTTTAAACTGTTAAACCAGACTTAAACGTGGTTGTATAACCAATGTGATCCTGCAATCTGTACACGTGGAAAAATAAGATTGCGTACCCCATTTGAATCAAATGTATGATATGTCAAGATCATTGTAATATTTTGAGCAACTAATAAAATTTTTTTTTTAAAAAAGAAAATATAGTACGTAATTGCTCATATGTAGAAACTAGAGGGGACAAACAGGAAAAGAAGCCATGAAAGTAAAAGGGAGAGCATCAGGGTAGAGGGAAGGGCCTGGGGGAGGGAAGTGAAAAGGGTGGGGGTTTGGGGGAGTGCAGTTGATCAAACTGTTTTTATTAATGTGCAAATATGCCACAATGAAACCTATTATTCTGAATAATTATGATATAAAAATAAAAAGTCAAGTCCTAACAATAAAATAATAATAATAATATTAATGGAGCCAGTAAAGATACATCAGTCTTTTCCTATTTTGTTAAAAAAAAAAAAAAGACAGGAGCAATGCAACACTTGTATAAAGGCTGGGCAGAATTGATGTATATTAACTATCTTTCCATAATATTTGATAGGTGCTTATTTCTGTACTTAGATTCTGAATGTTTAAAGAAGAAAGCTCTCTAGCTCATCTATCTTCTGTATACTCATGAGTTCATAAATAAATAAAAATTTCTACTCATTGAAATTTTATTATAATCCACTGTGCAAGTGGGAGGTACAGATCAGTATTCATTCATCTATTAACAGTGCCATATGTAGAGAAATGCTGGTGAGCCACACTTGTATACCGCCTGTCTTTGTGGATCTTCAGTGTGGTCAGGAGTCAGATGTGTGAAAAATGAAATCATGCTACTAGGCAATTATAGCTATGAAAAGGGAAGCCAATATACTTTTTTAGAAAGCCAAAGAAGTGGGACCTATTGTGAATTTAGGATCACAAATGCTTCCTGCAGAAAGTGATTATAAGTCAAAGGATGAACAACCAAAACAAAGTAGAGGAACAAATTATAGCAAAATGAATTTTTTGCAATGATATACCATAATCATAATGACAGAGACTGAAGAAACTTGCCTCTTTCTAGACAGTAAAAATAACCCAGTATTGGTATAAAGTGGAATAGGAGATCAGAACTGGGCTCAACAGTTAAAGATAAAGTCCAATCATTTATTGGAGAAGCAAAATCTCTGTAGCATATCCTCTTGTCTTTTCACTATTCATCTTTGGTCTGACTTTTCAAAATAACTATGGGTAAATGGTAGAAAGATCAGTAGAAGGAAAGGAAGCAGGGGGTGGGGAGAGGGAAGGGGAAGGAGAGGTACTGGGGTCTGAATTAGATATTTTGCAAGCTTCTATAATCATGTCAAAATGGATTCTACTATTATGTATAACTAAAAAGAACCAATAAAAATTAAAAAAGACACTAGGTATTTCCTCATTAATTCAGAGTTCCTTTTTGAAGTGCATAACATTGCAACTTCATGCTAAACTTGGGCATGTGGGTCATTACTAAGAAAGGATGCCCTCGCCTTAGTATTTGGAACTGTACCAAGGATTCCTATCTAAAATCTGACTCCACAAACCTGGGCTGTCCTTTAGTGTCTGCTTTCAATAGACCTTCAGGTTAAACTGAAGGGAGGATGGAGATGAGTGAAGCAATGTTGACACTTTTCAGTGGTTCTTATTAATTTACCTGTTAACTTTAATAGGAATATCAAGTTTGGAGTCAGATCGATATGTAATAAAGTCTAAGTTCTGGTACTTGAAATAATTCAATACATGAGAGATAGCCTGCTTAATTTTCTCTTAACTTTTATTTTTTTTAATCTTTGTAATAAAGGTAATGTTGTCTATGTCATTGATGTGAGAAGTAAAATATATCAAAACAGCAAATGTACATGGAAGGATACCTGGTGCATGGTGTATACACAATCACCATAAATCCTGCTCTCTTATTTTGATTAGATAGTTAAAGGAGGTAGTTTCTCAGATGTCTACATATCTGAGAGTGGGGAAAATGGTATGTATAAATGAAGATAAGAGTGTGTGAAATTTCTTCCAGTGAATTCATGGAAGCGAATGTTGACTGATGGGTACTATTATCATCATTATTTATTATAATGGTGGATATGGTTATAGTTCTTCACTTTTCCTAGCTGGTAAGTAAAGAAACTAGGATATTTAAATTAATTGCTAGGCCTGTAACCATATATATGAATTTTTGTATAAATTTGGAAATTCAGTCTATTCTAGCCAATGTATTATAAAATATATATTAATATACAATATGTTATATTTATTGAGGCTAAGAATAAAATAGAACAATTTTTATTAATTAATATTTTAAATTCTATTAATTATCATTACTTAATATTTTATCTGAAAATATTAAAATGTTACCTTAATTTTGTTTATATTTTATATTGGGTGGAATGTTAACTGTCTTCCAATGATAGTCCACTAAACTTTATGACTTCATCCATGGCTACACAGAGGAAACATGTAGGAGATTTGCCACAACACAAAGATAAAATAATTCTCTATGGTTTTAGCAGGTATAATTGTTTATCCAATTTGGATCATTTTAAGAATACAGCTCTGCCAAATAAAATATCATTACCTGACACTTTGCATATTACTTGAATATTAAACTTTTTCTTGTTTTAGTGGACCTTTCCTGATATTGAAAAGTACAAAGCGAAAGCCCAAATTTGCTGTTGTTCACTTTTCAGTAAATACCTAACTAAGAAGATTATGGAAGTCAATTCTCAGAGACATTTACAAATTATCTAATAGTATCAACTGGTCTATGATCTCCAGCTGAATCCATTCTAATTTACAAGTCATTGGTTCACCACAGAAAATTAAAACCATGCAGCTGGAAATACTCTATTACATCTTTGCAGCGCAGAAGGTCTGTTGGTTGTTATTGGCCATTGGTAAAGGAAAATTATCCTTTAATGTGATGGATCTATTAAAATTCTAAAGACCTCCCCTAAAATGATTTGTTTAACCTGACAATTTTTTCCCCTCAAATCTCTTCTGTTTATCCTTTACAGTTTTATTTATTTTTTAAAAATAGCTGCATCTGTTTAATATCTCATATTTGTTTTACAATCCATTTGTGGAATCATAAGAAGCTTTAGGTTGGGCTATTTTAATTTGGCCCTATCCAGCTGCTCTATCTCAGAATGTTTCAGTGCCAGGCACAGGGGTTCATGCAATTAATCCCCTCCACTATGAGGCTGAGGCAGGAGGATTAAGAATTCAAGGCCAGCTTTGCAGCTTAGTGAGGCACTCAGCAACTTGATGAGACACTATCTCAAAAAAAAAAAAAAAAAAAAAAAGTCTGGGATGTAGCTTGGTGGTAAAGTGCCATAGGCTAAATCTCCAGTAACAAAAAGAAGAAAAAAAGAAAAAAAATTCAATATTTTGGAGGCTGGAAGTTTCAGAGAAGGCATCTATTTTAGCAATATGAACATTACTTCATACATGTATTTTGGAGATATGATGGAGCTCTCAGTGTTTAAAAAGGCAGCAGAATCTTTGAAATCTGAAATTGAATTTATGTAAATGAGAAGCCCTGTTTCCATTCAAAGAGAAGTGGAGGAGGGATTGTTTAAATTGAAAAAAACTAGCAGAAAAACGTATATTTCATCAGATTTTATATTTAGATTGAACAGATATCTGGCTCTAATTTGCTCTTCAAACTGATTTTTTAACCCTCTTTATATCAGTCCAAAGTTGCAATTCTTAAAATCTTGGATTTTTTAAAACAATTACATAAATTTAGAAAATGAAAAGCTATTGTTAATTTCTGCACACTAGAGGGCACTAAAATATCCTAAGATGGAATGTACTCGATTATTTTGCTTTAGATGATTTTTAGGGAAAAATTATCATTATTTTAAAATTCTTTAAAAGAAACACAAGAAGAACAAAAGGTTTAATACACAACTGTAAATATTAGCTTTGAAAAAATAAAATTATACTATTATTTTTTAAAGTGACAATCACAAACAAATTTTCATAGTAAGAAATAAATTTCTGAATATCAGTGTCTTGGGATACATTACAGGAACCTCTCAAACTGTTATAACTGATCTTCTCTTTTCTGATGTTTTAATTGTTAAATTTATTTTAATATGCTTTCCCATTGATTGATAATATTAACTTTTCCAACCGTCTTGATATAATCACAAGAATATAATATAATGTCATTGAATGCTCAACAATCAACCATTAGTAGGGCTATGAAATAACTAGCTCTCTCTGGCTGGATAGAATGTTCACAGCCAGCATATTCGTTACTTTTATTTTATAGCTTTGGAGATATGATTAAAAGCATAAGGATTTTTTTCAAGAAAGTCAATAATGTGTTTTTAAGAAATCACCTTTTCCCTCTTTTAATGTAATTATTTTTCCTTATTAATTGTGCTTCTCAGCATTTTAATACTCATTCTTAAATATCTTTTATTGGTCACACAGAAACACACATGAAACTTTTTTCTTTATAAATGTATGCCTCAATTAGAAAACACAGGTACAACTTTGTGTATTATAAAGCTAAAAGGCATTTTTAATCTTTCTTTAGAAATCATTATTTTAATGCCCATCTTTGAAATGTGCATGGGAAAGTGTTATAAGAGAAATTAAAAATAGATATAAAAAAGTGGAAAGATGACAAAAATTATAGAAGAAAATGAAATGAATGAGTTATTTCTATAGTGTATCATTTTGAAGTAAATATGAAGATGCTTGATTTTGAATATTGAGAACAGGTGTCATTGTATTAAATAGAAGATAATATTGCAGGAGTTTGGCTTGATACATGCTCACAGTAGTAAACACGTATGGATACATCTGTTTTCAGTGACAGAGAGAATAAATCTCTGAATATACCAATTGATACATTCTACTGTGTTCCATGAAAACAATTTTTTTTCTATGTATTGCTTTTAATGCATTTAATGGATTCTTGTAGTCATTACCACCACATCTAAGAACCACAACTTGTCCTTAAAGTTGCAACAGTCTATAGTAGGAGGTAACATTAGAAAAGATAATTAATATTAGAAAGATAAGACAAAAGTATTTTTTAATGGGTGTCAAAAGAATACCCAATTTATCACATCAAATTCAATGCAGATTTGACATAGGGGGTCTGTAGTTCTAACCTCAAATAATGCAAATGTCTCCATGGGTTTGGCATATTTGGGTTGAAATAAATTTGTTAATTTGGGTATTCAGTTTTGTTTTCTGGTATCCCTTCACCGGTGTTGAACATAGACTTAAACATCATCAACAGCACATCATAATATTTTAGAGGTTTTACTTCAAAGCCTGTCTGTTTGTATTGAAATGTTGGCTTTGCCTTTTGCTGGTGGTATGAGCTTTAGCAAGTAGATTAGCCTCCCTGTGGCCTCAATTCCTCTCTTGTGAAATAGTAATAACAGTGGAAATGGCTGTTGATCAGCTTTTCATTGTTTTGAGGAAATACCTGGAGAAGAAAATTTAAAGGAGGAAAAGTTTATTTTGACTCTTGTTTTCAAAGGTTTCAGTCCACAGTTGATGGATTCCATTACTTTGGGCTTGAGGTGAGGCAGGACATCATGGCGGAAAACCTCCATGGAGAAGTTGTCACCTCATGGCAACCAGGAAGGGGGTGGGGGGAGAGGTGTGTGTGTGTGTGTGTGTGGGGGGGTTCTGAGATTAAATACACTCTTCTGGAGCATGCGTGCAATGATCTACTTTCTTCAACTAGGCCCCTTTGCCAACATTTTCCACCACCTCCTAAGAATGACATCAAATTATGAAACCGTCACTGGATTAATACACCCATGAGGCCAGAGCCCTTGTGATCTAATCACTTTTTAAAATCACAACTGAATGCTGCTTTATTGAACCAAGACTCCAACACATAAGCCTTTGGGGGACGTTCTAGATACAAAGTGTAATAGTTATGCTTTGAAGATAAAATGAAATGATTAATCTAAGGAGTTTAGATCAGAATTTGAACAGCAGTATCTAAATATTTATTAAATATTTAGGGAGTAGGTCATTTTGAATTAATGAAATGTTATTTATATGTTTAAAGAAATAGCAATTGATATTTTCAATTTTATATAGCTACTTGAATTAAAATTCTATTTTCATAATTAGATAGCAGATAATTCAAATAAATATAGCTATAGCAAAGCAAAATTCTAAGTACCACTTGGCTCTGCTTACCTATTTGATTATAAATGGATTTCAAAAGTACTTGAAAGCTTCTGATTCTTTAATCATTGGTAATATTCCCTCTTAACATCTAGTTTGCACTCTGAATTTGATGAGATAGTCATTTAATTATAGACATACAAATAAAAACATTAGCCAATCTGTAAGAACCTAATAATAATTCTTAAATATTGAATATAGTACTGAACACAAGTTGTATGTTGAAATGATTTGCATACTTGTCTTTCTATGTATCCTATGATCTTCAGATATTTATAACAGTAGTTAAGAGTGAGATTTGTTTCTTACACTGATTTTCAGTATTTTTGTGAGTGATAATTTTAAATTTCATATTTATTTTACTTTGATTCAGTTAAAAATTATATTGTCAATTTATATTAACATAATACTGGGCTAGATGCCATGGAGAACATAGATGAAAGAAGTTTACTGGAGACCATGGTAAACACATGTAGAAAGTTGAGATTATTTGAGCTCAAGGTATCATGCATTAAGTGTTACATATATAGAGACCAAAAATGAGCTATGGGAATCAGAAGATATGAGAATTATTTTACGGGTTGCCATGTTGAGATTGGGAAGGAAAAGAATTTATGGGAAGGAAAAGAATTATGTTAAGAAAATAAACTTGATATAAGCTAAGGAAAAGGAGAAATGTAAGGCAGATTTTAGGTACAACAGTATCAATGATAACTAACTATGTATCAGGTACTGCCCTGAACAAATTATATTAGTCCAGTAATTCATAACAATTTTGTGAGGTAGATATTCTCATTATCTCAGTTTTCGGTGTAAGAAAATTAAAGCATTTACAATTAAGTGTTTTAAATTTTCTGATGTTTATTATCCTAAAGAGAAAAAATACAATGGCGTGACTTATATGAGGAGTACATTTTAAAAAGACATACAGCAGATTTCCAGTGCAATTCACAAAAGTCAAACTAGGGAATCAGTCCACATGTCAATCAACAGAAGAATGGATAAAGAAAATGTGGTTTATATACACAATGGATTTCTACACAACCATAAAGAAATAATGAAAGTATAGTATTTGCTGACAAATGAATGAAACTAGAGGATGTCATGCTAAGTGAAATAAGCCAGACTCAAAAAAAGCCAAGGGTTGAATGTTTTCTTTCAAATGTGGAAGTTAGAGCAAGATGAGAAAGAGAAAGCTGGCATGGGGATCCCATGAAAATAGAGGAGATATCAGTGGAGCAGAGGAAGGGGATAGAGGGGGAGAGTGGAGGGAATAAAAAAGGGAACAGCTGGGGAATTAAATTGACCAAATCATGCTATGTACATATATGAATATGCCATATTGAATTTCACTTTTATATATGTCTATAAAACACCAATTAAAAAAAAAAAACAACTATAAGTAGATGGAAGGAATACCAGTAGAGGAAGAGGACTGGGGAAGGAGTAGAGGAGGAGAAGAGGAAGTAATGGGAATTTAGTAGAAGCAAGTTATATTCTGTGTATTTATGTCAAAATGAACCACACTACTATGTAGAACACACTAATAAAACATTAAAAAACATACACAAAGAAGGTCATATTACAGAGCATTTAAAAATCCTTTTAAAACCCATTCTCATAAATTATCCTCATCTCCCTTCAGTTCCCTTATATTTTACTCCATGATTCTACTATATGGAACTTCTTTCAGTTCCTCAAACGACTCTTTCAATTATTTGGAGCAGCTGTTTCCATTGCCTGGAACCTTTTCTTACCACAGGTAGGTGACATGGTTCTTTCTTGTCATTTTAGGTTCAAAGTCTCTAGGACTCTTCCCCTGCCATTTCCAGCCACTCTGTCTTGTGTTCTCCATTCACCTGAGGTTGTAATGCACTCTCCTGTCTCTTTGGGGCGACTACTACATTTTTGCACAGTTGCATTGTCAATTACATCCTTCCTGGTCGTAAATTTTCTGGAGGACACAGGCTTGGTCCAATTTATCCATTTTGGTACCCTTTGTATAAAAAGTTATCTAAACACTTAGTAGAGTCTAGATAAATATTCTTGAAGCATTTCATTTTCTGTATAAAAAGTAAAAGCAATTTTTGAGATGTTGAGTGATATGTAAAGATCTATATCTTGGAAGAATAACTTTTTTGCTGTTAAAAAAAGTAAGAGAGCAAAACCATGAGTTATACAAAATATAAAGAAGGGAGTAAACTGTATTATATTAAAACTAAGCCACTTTAAAACTTAAAACATGTGGAGAGAGTGTTTTTATTAGGTGTTAAGGACTGTATACTCATTTTTATTTGTTATTTATGTTACCAGAGTACATTTATCTTTATTTTGTTTTTTGCTATTGTTGTTTTTCCTTTTGAGCATTTTTTTTTTTTGGACTCTGGGAATTAAACTCAGGGGTGCTGTACCACTGAGCCACTTCCTTAGCCCTATTTTCCATTTTTTTTAGACACAGGGTCCCACTGACTTGGTTAGCACCCTGCTTTTGCTGAGGCTGGCTTTGAATTCATGATCCTCCTGCTTCAGCCTCCAAGGCATTGGGATTCCACCATGCCTGGTTCTCACCATGTTACTCCATGTGCTGGTAGCACACCCCTGCGCCAGTGAGAGCACCTTGGCGATTGGCTCATGGATACGTACATGAAGAAAGGCCCAGGGGAATCAGCGCTGGGAACTTCTCTGGAATTATTTTGCTTTTGGGGTTATTAAAGAAACTGAAATAATATAAACCTGAATCTTCCTATCTACCAAGTCATTCTTAATCGGTAGGTAGAGTTTGCCCGAGATGATATTCTTCTGACAGGAAAAAGCAGAATCAAGGGACAGAGGAAACTAATGCCCTTCTGTCATTGTTTAATTCATGGGCCAAGCAATATCTAAAATCACATGTGCCTTCTGGACATAATCAGTACATGAGTTTGTAAATGTTTTTCCTCATTGTTGCTTAAAATAATGTGAATTGTTTTCTAACATGTAATCATTAAAAGATTTGTCTAAAGTGAATAGAGGTAGTTAGGAATAGTGAAATACCAATTAATTATCTAAAATAAGAAAGAAGGAAATATTAATGACATTACAAACCAATTTTTGAATACTGTGCATCATTTATGTTTTGCATTGCTATTTCTATCATAACACAACATGATTTTGCTACACTACTTATAACAGATTAATATTTATTTTATTTTAAAAATGTATGTTAATTATTTTTTATATTATAAAGGTGACTTTCCTAGGTAACTGACAACTGATACCTTCTTATCACTGTTGCACTCAGTTATATATATGTTGATTAATTCTGTGCTTTATTTTATGAATTTAACAATTGAATTAAATTTTGAAGCTTGTAGCTATAATTTTTGGCAACATATGTAAATTTTTAGTTTACACTAAATTAATATTAATAATTACTTTTGATATCACTTTTAGTACCTGCACATGACTCAACTGTATCTATATATATTTTCTTTAGTCCCATATTAAGAAACATGAATTGTCATGGAGTGATTAATAATTTTCTTCTTAAACAAGTTCATTCTAATTTTAAATTTTCTCTAAATTTAACTATGAGCAAAATACATGAGCATTCTCTTTCAAAGAAAATAAACTAATTCAATAACTTTACTATTTTTCACTTGTGTGGATTTTAGGAAACCAACTATTGATTTCTTCCAAGTTATCAGGGAGCACTCTCATAAACCAAAATTAAGATTTTTGTTGTTGTTGTTAGGTATCAAATCTGAAAAATGTTTCTCCTGATGAGTTTCAGTAAGATATTTTTAGAGTTAAAACTAGTTCAGCATAATTGACATTTATAGATTACTTTCATTATAGTTTGTGCCTTTAAAATGAAACTTTATTAATAGTATTTATTAATAGATATGTAGCTGTAAATTATAAAACATAAAAATATATATTATTATAAAGCATAATAACATGATACTTAGAAACTATCTATTAACCTAAGAACTAGAAAATTTACAATAATTTAATTTACTGATCCTTCCTCTTCTAATCCTTTTTTCCATCTCCCCTTCTCAGAAATTCTAAATGATTTTTCTAAATTACTTTTGCCTAAGAGAACAGTAAATTTGACAATTTTTATTGTTTCTTAGAACAAACTATAATATGCTGTGTAGAAAAGACAGAATGAGATGCATTTACCTTTAATAAAATATCCTTAGAATTATATTTTTATCAGAACACATTTTTTAAGTAATAGGAAATCCAGGGTTCCTGTTTCTTTATATATTGAATCCAACTCCAGACTTTATGATAACATAATAACAAAACAGTGTTTTTTTTTCTTGACCTTAGGAAATCTCATAAATAACAAAATTTGAAATATTGAAAAATTTATTGCTTTTCTCAGTTATGTTGCTTATGGATATTTGGAAAATTTAATAGGCAGGCAGTTCCTGGTTTAGTGGAAATAATATGTTCCCTCAAATTTCATAAATTCCTGAATGTGTAAAGCAATTGAAGTTAAACTTAGTTTAGAAATTTTAATCTAACAATATGTTCTGTTTTTCCTGCCAAAGTAGCTCAAAGGAACATTTTGATTTGACAGTGAAAACAGCCATAGATCCAAAAAAAAAAAAAAATCTGCAAAATATATAAAACTTGAAAATAAAATGAAACCTTTTTAGCTCTGATAGTCTTCCTGGGATTATTCATGTCACCTTCAAGAAATTTATGAAGGATCTTATAGCCCTTACAGCATGTCTTTATTATTTTCCAGTTATGTAGATTGTGGAAAATCTTGTGCTGATTACTCCCAAGTTGTCTAGGACAATGTTATTCAATTACATAATAACATCATCCATTCAGTCAACAAATATTATATTCAAAAAGTATTTATTGAACCTCTAGCCTATACCAGGCTCTATTCCAGGCTCTGGTAATCTAGTAGTGAACAAGACAAATGTTATGCCCTGTGGAGCATTTTTAAAAAAATTTTTTTTAGCATATTTGCTTGCATCAGCAAACCAACACGACCATATTTTTAAAATTCATTATTAAACAAGCAACATAATGTTCAAATAAAAAATAAAATTTTCTTTTTAACTCTTCATCTGAATTGTTATTTGATATATACAATCAAAATTAACTTCTATATTAGGTCCAAGATTGCTCTTAGAAAAAAAAAATGTCATTTCTTAATACATTTGAGAAGTCTTGCTTTAAGAATTTAAAAAATATGTTTAAGAAATAACTTTACAATTCAAATTTTCTGAATTAATGTAAGTATCATTGTGAAAACAGATCATTGTTAAGCCAATTTGATAAACTGAATAGAATATTTTGGTAATCAATTGAAATATTAATAGCATAATTTAATTTTATGGCTTTTGTGAAAGAATTGCTCTTTCTTGACTTGAGACTTAGTAAGGGAAGTTTAATTTCTACAAACAGTTAAAGGAGTCAAAATTTTGTTCTATAGTGTTAAATTGAAGAGAAGTATATTTCAATACCAATTTGTACTTCACATGTTTGCCTTTTTTTAATTTTTGGAAGTTATGGTGGTAAATGCATGCCATCCCTCAGTATGTCTGATTCTACTCTCTATTGCAGACGTGGATGTACAGGTAGAATTCTTACTATGTTACTGATCAACCCTTTTATGCTCTGTGAGATTAGAACTATTAACAATACAATAAGTTTGTGATGTTTTTAGTTCATTAACATTCAACTCACTGCCCCCTAGTGGTAAAATATGTTCAGAGTGACCAAAGAAAAAAATTATTTATGGATTAGTGTATATTATTATGTCATAGTTCATAAACATAAAAATTAAACATATTTGCTAATGGTTATAGCATACTTACATTTGGTGATTTGGTTGGATATGGAGTAAAAATGTCAACATTAAAATATGAAAAAAAAATGGCCAATTCTGCTGCTGATGACCCACTGCCATTGCTTCTCAAAGTCTGCTGCCAGAGTGGCTGCCTCCATCTAGGGACACTGGCCAGGGCCTGGGAACGAGGGCACCAGCTGGTTTGTTGCCATTCAGTGTATAGTGCCTCTGTCTGGGGACACTGGTCAGGACCTGAAGGTTCAATGTTGGGGTGCCTGTGAATTTGGTTGCACCTGTGGTCTTCCTGTTGGGAGTACTGGGTGACTTCCATCTTGCTGCTTCTTCTTGGGATTGATTCTCTGTGTGAATGCATCCCTGTAGTCTCTCTGCCAGTTGGAACAGCATTGAGATTTTGGGACTTAGTGTGGCCAAGCCTGGGGTTTCTGAGGCCCAGATCGGTGGAATGGTGACTGGGTCTGCATGGACCAGTCTGGCCTTGGCAATGCCATGAAAAATCAGGGACAGGACTGAGAAATTTCTGAAGGCTGACAGAAACAGTAGTTCAATGTCCCATTGGGTTTTTTTTTTCTTTTCCTTCTCTAGCATCTTTACCATATTTGAAACCAGGTATTTTTCATGCATCAGTTTATTGAAGACTATGATATATGCATGGTATTTTGCAGTTTTGTGTGTATTCTTATATTTTTTATTATTTTTCTTTGTATATATTTTTTTCCTCAGGCTTGTCTATTTTTCTAGATTCTTTATCTTTTCTCCTGCTAATGGCCAATCTCTACCAATTCCTCTTTCATTCTTCCTGTAGATTTTTTACCTCTGGCTTCTCTCCTCCTCATTGATATCATGCCTTATGCCACCTCTGTTCTCTCTTTGTCCACCATTTGAAATTGTAAATCCTTTCAGCAAATTTACTCTCTATTTTGTATACAATAATTGAACTTATACTTTCTATTTATTGAGAGAAAATTGTGGATGTCTTAATAGGAACAAGTAGGTTTGGGGCTATATATAGTTTGCATTGGGTGTTGTTGATATTGGTCTCCCCCTTAAAGGTGAGAGAGTGGAAACCTTCAGGGACATAATAAGTCTGCTGAGTAGAATCTTTGCTGCCACAGATCCATACTTCTAGATGGAAAAACATACAAACAACATGAAAAAACAAGTGAACAAAGCACCCCAAACAAACCAAGATGCTCCAATAACAGAATCCACTGAAACCACAGTAGAAAAAAATGTCAGAGAAGGGGTTTAGAATGTACATAGTTAAACTGATCTGCAAAGTAAAGGATAGTATAAATAGTAAAATCAAAGAAAATACAGGAAGTAAAACACTACTTCAATAAAGAGTTAGAGATTGTGAGAAAAAAAAAGAAAAAAGAAAAACTAGCAGAAGTCCTTGAAATGAAGGAATCAATAAACCAAGTTATAAATGGAAAGCAACACCAACAGACTAGACCACTTGGGAAGCAGAAACTCAGGAAATGAAAGCAAAATATATAATTTTAAAAATAAAGTTGACCATGCAGAGAAGATGGTAAGAATACATGAATAAAATTTGTAAGAATCATGAGATAACATGAAAAGACCAAATTTAAGAGTTATTAAGATAGATGAAGAAGCAGAGATATAAACCAAAGAAATGTACAATCTTTTCAATGACATAATATCAGAAAATTTCCCTAACTTAAAGAAGGAAATGGAAAAGCAACTACAAGAGGCTTACAGGACCCCAAATGTACAAAATTATAGCAAACCTACACCAAGATACATTATAATGAGAATGACTAACACAGAGAATAAGGATAAAATCTTAAAGGCTGTGAGAGAAAAAAATCAAATTACATATGGAGGGAAACCAATTTGGATCTCAACTGATTTCTCAATTCATACCCTCAAAACTAGAAATAATATTTCGAGCTCTGAAAGAAAATGGATGCCAACTTAGAATTTTATATCCAGCAAAATTATATTTCAGATTTGAAGATAAAATTAAAACCTTCCATAAACAAAAGTTAAAAAAAATCACAACTAGAAAGCCTGTACTACAGAATATTCGCAACAAAATTTTCCATGAGGATGAAGTAAAAAAAAAATAAAAATTAAATTAAATAAAAATAAAAAAGAAAACCAGCAAAGGGAGGAACTACACTAAAGGAATATTCAATCAAAGGAGAAACCAAGTCAAATTAAAACTAGAATTAAACAAAAATAACTGTGAATACAAATTATATCTCAATAGTAACCTTGAATGCTAATGGACTAAACATATTAATCAAAAGATATAGTCTGAGTTGAGTGCAATGGTGCATGCTTGTAATCCCAGCAGCTCCAGAGGCTAAGGCAGGAATATTGGAAGTTCATAGCCAGCCTCAGCACAAGTGAAGCACTAAGCAACTCAGTGAGATCCTGTCTCTAAATAAAATACAAAATAGAGGTGGGGATGTGGCTCAGTGGTTAAGTGCCCCTGAGTTCAATCCCGGGAACCAAAAAACCAAACATTGGATTAAAAAATAATGCCCAACAATATTCTATCTTTAAGAGAGATAAGCAAAGACGCCCACAGATTAAAGATAAAAGGATGAGAAGACTCCTAAAATGCAAAAAGTAAGACTAAGAATCAATAATTGGGATGGATTGAAACTAAAAATTTCTTCTCACCAAAGGAAACAATAATATGAAGAGAGTACATACAGAATGCGAGAAAATCTTTACCACATTCACCTCAAATAGAGCATCAGTCTTCAGGATATATAAAGAACTCAACACACACACACACACACACACACACACACACACAATAACCTAATGAATAAATAGGCGAAGGAACTGAATAGACACTTCACTGAAAAAAGTAATGCAATCGGTCAACAAATATATGAAAAAAATGCTTAATATCTTTGGCAATTAGAGAAATGCAAATCAAAACTAAGATTTCATCTCACCCCAGTCAGAATGGCAGTTATCAAGAACACAAACAATAAATGTTGGCAAGGATGTGGGAGAAAAGGTATACTCCTACATTGCTAGTGAGAATGCAAATTATTGCAACCATTATGGAAAGAGATATGAACATTCCTCAGAAAACTTGGAATGAAGCCACAATTTGTCTCAGCTATCCCACTCCTTGGTTTGTACCCAAATGACTTAAAATCAGCATATTACCATGATGCAGCCACATCAATGTTTATAGCAGCTCAACTCAGAATAGCTCTTCCATTGAACCAACCTAGGTGATTTTCAACAGATGAAAAACATACAAACTCTCTCTCTCTCTCTCTCTCTCTCTCTCTCTATATATATATATATATATATATATATA
>NW_025999853.1:24956631-24968682 GCF_001458135.2 Marmota marmota marmota
CCTCCCTTCCTTCCTTCTTTCCTTCCTTTCTTTCTTTCTTTTTTGGTACTGGGAATTGAACTCAGGGGCACTCAATGCCTGAGCCACATCCCCAGCCCTATTTTGTATTGTATTTAGAAACAGGGTCTCACTGAGTTGCTAAGAAATGAAGCCATGAGAAAGATGAGAAAAAGAGAATTAATTATTACTCCCATTTCTGTTTTTGTTTTGTTGTTTTGGGTACTAGGGTTTGAACCACGAGTGCACTCAACCACTGAGTCATATCCCCAGCCCTGTTTTATTTAGAGACAGGGTTTCACTGAGTTGCTAAGTGCCTTGCCATTGCTGAGGCTGGCTTTGAACACTCAATCCTCCTGTCTCAGTCTCCAGAGCTGCTGGGACTGCAGGTGTGCACCACTGTGCCAGGCTAAGATATTTCCAAGATATACCTTGCATTTTTTGAGGGTTAAAATACAGGCAAATTAATTAATTGTAGAATTTTCATATAATAGTTATTTTAGTTTTTCATTTCTGAGTGGTTGGATATTACTAATTTCTGTTTCAAAGATCTGTGAAGAGTTTTACTAGAATTACTTAGCAGGAACTGGTTAAAGGGTAAAATAAATTAGTGATGAGAAAAAATAAATAGAAAGCTTAAAAAAAAAAAAAACTTCCAAAATATTTTTTTCTATCACCACAATCACCCTTTTTTGAGCAAAACATATGCTTCACTTAAACCCAAAATGATTTATCTTTAATTTACCCTTAGTTTTTAATTATTAAAATATTTCCCCATTCTGGCCAGAATTAAATGTTAATAGATTTAAGAATGTTTACATAAGAATACTCATGGTTAGGGGAAATATGTTTCTGGCATGTCTTCTGTCTTTTTAGATTTTCTTCAAAAATCACAAAGGCAGCAAGTAACAATGGTACATGTCTATAATCCCAGTGACTGAGGAGCTAAGACAGGAGAATAACAAGTTCAAAGCCAGCCTCATGTAGTGAGGCCCTAAGCAACTTAATAAGACCATATCTCAAAACATAAGAAGGGCTGGGGATATGGCTCAGTGGTTAAGCACCCCTGGGTTGCATTCCCAGTACCAAGGAAATAAAATCACAGAGGCAAATAAAATGAAAATGAATTAAATTCACAATAGTTCATCCATATATTAAGAAGATAAAAGTGTAATCACAGAGACATTCAAATAACAGATGAGCAGCATTCAATGCAATCAACGTTTTAGGTACTAGCAATTATGGAGGCTTCATATCTATACTTCTCTTTAATTTTGGCTCTGATCTTCTCACTGTCATATTAAATCTATAATTATAACCTGCATTCTTAAAATATTCGAATAAGGTATTCACAGTTCACCCACCAAGGGTCCTTTCTATAAGCCCCAAATTACAAATCAGTAGCAGGGTTAATCAGTGTTATATCTTATAATTCTATGGTGATGCAAGTGAATTCATAAATTCCAATTTAACTCACTGACTACAGGAATAGCCTTATTCTTTTAAAAAATTCAATCAGTAATTATTTTCAAAGCTAACTAAGGAAACTTGTCCTTCATCTAAGTCAAAATCTCTTAAGGCTGTCATTTTATTAAGGATTCTTGTGCTCCAGGGTTGATGTTAGTTTGGTAATGAAAGTAGTATATGATGGAAAAAAAATGAAATAAAAATGATAGTTACAGAGATATGAAAACTATTTCTCTTATCTCTCCTCTTTTTTGTTTATCTTATTCTTGAACTTTTGCTTATGGTTGTTTTCATTTTTCTTCCTTTTAAAAATAGCCATCTCACATGTATTTGTTTTGTAGGGCTTTTAATGCATTTGCCAATTTCTGCATTTCTTTGTGATTACACCTTCTGACATGGCTTGTGTTCCCATTGGACTGTGCTGAAATTTCATGCTTTGCTCTATTGCCTTGAGGTTAATGTAGACTAATTCAAAGACTATGTAATTTTTCTATGTATGTTTGCAAAAAAAATAGAAAACTCATTATGATGGAATTTAGAGAGATGTAATTGTTTTTATTGATCATTTCAAAATTATTTAAACAAAGCTCTTTCAATATCATGTATTAGCTACAGAGTTTTTTATATCGGTTAGATCTATAATAATAATAATAATAATAATAGCTATAATTTATTATTTACTTAATCAATACCAGAAAGACTATTAAAGCTTATAAATCTTACACAGGCAGTCTTCTATAATTATCCCTATTTGGGAAATGTGATAGTTGAGGCTTGGAAAGGAAGAGTGACTTTCCAAAATTTATGGAGCTGTTAAGTAGTTAAACTCAGGTGTTACCAGACTATATCTGACTCTACAACCAATTTATGTCAGTCAACAATGAATTTGTAAGGTTTTCTTTTCTGATAAAATTCAGCACTATCTCCATGCATTCATGGTTTTCTAATAAATTCGTCCTATTAATTTAAAGCCAGCTAGTCTTTAGTTATGTAGCACTTAACATATCACATTATAACAACAGTACTCAATTTTAAGACTATGAAGAATCAGTGTGATATTTGAAGCTGGCAGCATTCACCAGAAAAAGGCTAAACAGATGTTATAAGATGATGCTAAATTAAGAAAATGATAAAGTTGTGCATGTTGTCAGAATGTACAAAAAATGCGGAAGAATGTCTTCAAAACTTAATATTTTATTTATTTTTCTTTCTTTCATTTTAAACTTTTTTATTATTTTTATTTGTTCTAATTAGTTATATGTGACAGTAGAATGCAATTTGACACATCATACATAAATGCAGCATAACTTCTGTATAACTTCTCATTCTTCTAGTTGTACATGATGTAGAGTTTCACATTTTTTAAAAAACATACATAATAAATATGATGTCATTCAAATTGCCAATGTTTAGTTTTTCACTTAATGATTTTGACACTAGAGCAGAACCATAGCATGACTTGGCTTACTTTAATGAAATTGTACCAGAAATCCAAAAGGTTATTCTAATTCTAGTTTCATCATTATTATGAGAACTACATTATGAGAAAACCATTTGATTTTGTTAAAGCTTTAGGACCCTGTGTATAATCTCTGTGTTTAACCATCACAACCCTGCAGTCTATTCAAATCAATTTAGTAACAGGAAGTGATTTTTTAACTTGGGAGAAGTTTAGGAACCTCATAAATGCATACAACTAGTAATTTTCATAATTTCTTAGTCTCTTAAGTAAGGTGGACATTAAAATACATAACATGATGTCATAAATGCAATAGCATCCCTTTGTTCAAGATGTGGAAATTAATTGGCTCTCTCCACTTAGGTGATTTGAAAATTTTCCATAAAATGAATGATATATTTGGCAATACACATTTTACCTCTCAGTCTATTTTCTCCTTCTTCCTGAGGATATGACTTTCCAGCTATTTCATGTCCCAGCCCCCAATGCTAGCATGAGTGATTTGTGTGGCTTCTTCACTTGCTCAAAGAAGAACTGCTGCCTTGGATTTTGTTTCATTCTACTGTCCCCATAGTCTGTAATACAAATGATTTGCAACTCAGCTTGGATCTTACAAAAGCATCTAATGAATGGCAGAGCAAATGAAGTCCCTGAATGAGCCCACAGAACACAGCCACCTCACTTGTCAAGGCTGGCTGGACTGTTGCATGAGAAAAATGAAAATATTTTTATCTTTTTCTCACAATTATCTAGATTAGCTTTCATCTTAATCAATAAAACTTATGAATTAAGTCTAGTTCTACAAGAAGGCAGAGAATAAGGAGCAGAGAAGTAGGAATTGATGTTGAGAGGGCATTATAAAATCATACCACTCAGAAGCTTAAATTTCATAGAAATATACTGAAGGAAAAATTTAAAAGATGTAAAACAATTTGACTATGATAGAAAAGGGGATTTTAGTGTATTTTTTTTTCAATAATGGCATGAAGATGTCTCTTAGAGTGGTCAAGAGATAGCTCAGTTACTTACAGGGTGACATCACTGAGTATCACATGACTGAGATAGATTAGGGTATTTCATCTTGTTGTTTGTCACAGATATTTTAAACTGACATGCTCCAGTTGATCTTACATTTTCTGACAAATTTTTCACCACTCATGGTTGATAAGGTGACCAGAATATTCATTATCCACACTAATAATTCCAATGTTAATCTGATTCAAACTTGTAACTTTTAGTTCTATAATCCTTTCTGGCTTTTAGTGTATGGCTTTTTGGTAGACGGAGAAATAAACTGTAGGCATCGGTCAGGTAGCAACAATTAGGAATTTCACTCCAGTGACAGCAGAGTTGAAAGCTTTTCTTCTTATATCTCCTCCTCTACTAGGAATTTTCTTTATCGTTCTCTGCAAATAAAAATGGTAAATAATAGTAAGAAGGGTGGATATGCCTAACCTACAAATGTATGGGTGTATGGAACACCAATTTGTTACTTTTCTAAACAACTTAAAGTTAGAAAAGCATATAGACTATCTGACAACAAAACATGTTTTCCTTTTCTGTCTCAATTTGATAATGTTCTCTCTTCTTTTATATATGGAAACTTAAATACTAATTTCTATAGTAAATTGACCAATCATCCTAATTTATTCAGGTCTAAGATTTTTTCCAGTTCTTTGCTTTCAGTGCTAAAACCAAGAAAATTGTGGGAAGAAGGGAAGAATTGCTCACCCTATTCTGGGCCTTATCGGGGACTAAAGTAGCGGGGAGAAGAAGTGTACCATGTCCTGGTTTAAATTTATGCTTGAAATCTTAACTATTAAGAGTGATTTCTGTAAAGATATCTTACAAGGGGCTGTCTCTGCTGTAAAACTTTATTTTAATTAACTAAAAATGTTTTTTCAAACATACATTAGCATTGAGCATCTCTATTTAAGTATATTTTGGTTTTATTTATTTTTTCTGTTCTTTCTGTGAAGAATATATGTCTCCTTTTCCAGCCAATTTCCTCCTTCCTGTTTATTGTTGTTTTGGCCAGGATGGCCCCTAAAGTGGTATTTCACCAGGGCAACAGTAGCTTGTTCCCAGTTTTGACACTCTCAGCATCAGCTCCCTGGTCTCTCTCACAGATATCCACACAGACTGATTATTTATCCCCAATACAGTTGCTCCTCTGAACCTCTTAATTACTAGCACCAATCAGGCAGCACCCTTCTCAGAGAGTTGAGTGCCTAGCTCAAACTCCTAAGATTCTGCTTCTAATAGCCGATAGATACTTTAAGGTTAATATCTTAATATCTTTGTGTTACCTCAATGTCTTCTTTGGCTTTCTTAATCCTCTACATAAAGAACCATATCACTATATAAATTCTCTGTTGAAGCATACGGTGTAAATGGTAATTCTCTGCCCAAATTTTGACTGATGTAAGCAGTAATTTAAAATTGAAATAAGAAATCTATAAGAAACATTATTAAAAGTTTCATACACATGAAAGTAAATTAAAACATTACCAATTAATTTTTAATCCAACATTGTTTGCTATATCAAGTTTCTACCAACTATTATAATTTTCTGAAACATAACTCACATCAATGATGTCCTGATTTAGGAAAGTCCAATTATATCATTTTAAAAATTTTCACACATTTATATTAGGAATAAAAACATAAATTTATTACATTGTTTTTCGATAATCAAATGTAATTGGCTTATTTCTTAGAAAATATAACAAAAACACCTACAACAGTTTTTATGTTCTTTACCTATAAATATGAACAATTCATTTCTAGACACATCCAAATTATGTAGCTTATTTACCTTACACTGTATAGATATAAAAGGAAAAAAAGTAGGAAATAAAGAGGGTTTTCTTTAGTTTTTGTCCTATTAAAAATAGAGTATGATCCCTATTGCTCTCTGTTTACTAAAAACCAGACAGTGTTATATGTTCTCATGATACTATCTGATACCTTTTTCTAATAAACATCTCTAAATGGTTCATTGCTAATACAGACTTACTGTTACAGGTGCAATGATAAACACTTCTGAGATAAGATTGTTATTCCCTTCCTACAAATGAGGACAGGGTGCCCAGAGAGGCTATTTACTTGTTCAAAAGTCACATAGCTTATTGGAGCTGGTAGCCAAATGTGTGGAGCCTGGAGTCAATAATGAGAGCTCCATACCACTATACTTGCTGCCCCTTACTTAAATGGATCCTATGAAAAGTGCTCTATATCTGGATATGAGGAAGAAAGTGAGACAGATATTCATGTTTTAAAGATTAGGACCTGATATAAGCAAGGATGTCCAGGGCAAAATAATGCTGTTCATTGTTTATCAGAGGTAGACAAATATTTTTGTTTTAACTTAATATTACTCTTTATGTAACATAAGTATTTTAGTTTCTACTTTTCTAACTACAGTTTTCTGTTGGAAAAGAAAATAAATCCCACTAACTTGGATGGGAACTTTTATAAGTTCTGCCTATGAATTTATTATATAATGTAGTTTGAAATTAATGAGATAGGTCAAATGTGATTTATTTGAAGAGTAACTTTAGCTTATTAGGCAAACAGAAACTTGAGAGAATCACTTTTCAGGAAAATAAACTTGCATATATTTCCATTACCAATAAAAGGAACACATACAACAAAAACTCCTTAATAAGATGAATGTGGTTAGAACCATAAGACCTAGTATATTATATAATATGTAACATATATTAAATATTAGATTTAACATTCTAAAACAAAAAAGCTCTAATTTCATTAAAGATGAAAAGTGTTCATATTTTATTAATAATGCTCATTAATATTTCACTCATCAAGTTGACATTTATGAAAAAAAATTATTTTTTTTCTGATTTTAATTTGCAGAATATCCATCATTGTTAAATAAGAAGGTGGTGTGGTGGATTGGAAAGTTACTCCTAGAAAATTTGGTACATCTCAGAAATGTGAAGACATGTGTCACATAGGACAAAAGGCAGGGATTCTATTTCTATGTTAGTTTTTACTCACTGTGACTAAAATACCTGACCATAATAGCTTAGTAGTGGAAAGGTTTATTTTGACCCTTGGTTTCAGAGATCACAGTTCATGGCCCACCAGCCACACTGCTCCCTGCACAAGTCTAGGATTGGCAGATGAAAGCTATTCCACTCTTGGAAGCTGGAAGCAGGGACAAGCAAGTGAGGTGCCAGGCACAAAATATAAACCTAAAGTTATGCCCCAGTGACCTGCTTCCTCCAGCCACACCCTTCTGCATATAGTAATTGGCCAGCACAGTGAGCCTTTCAAATTATTAATTCATTAAATAATTCCACAGCTCCTGTAATCTAATACTTTCGTTTCTGAACATTCCTGCTCTGTCTAACATGAGCTTTTGGGAGACACCTTGTATCCAAATCATAATGCATCCTATTGGTCTAGTTCGTATCTCTGTTTCACTATAAACTTTGTGACATGTGTGACTTAGAGTGTCCTAATCTATGAATGATGAAGCAATGCCTGAAACACATAAAGCCATTAAGTCACAAATTATTCAAATGATGATGGCTATTTTATTATTATGGATATCTGAGGCGAGGAGTAGTATAGAAGACAAGATGAGGTTTTTCTCACATTGTAACCTGAGAGCTTAGACACTGAGTTTAAAAGAATAACTGATTAAAGCCTGTGATTTTGCTTAAATGTTCCATTCCTCCACCCCCCCTCCCAGATCAAACTTCCGACTTGATGGGTCATGCTTAAATGAGCTGTGGTATCTTATGAATAATTCTGTAATAGTACTGTCAAGTAAATCTTTATGCAGCAATGGAAATCTTCTATATCTTCAGGTGTGGCTACTGAGCACTGGAAATGTGTCCAGTTCAACTGATCTGAGTTTTTTTTTTTTCATTTGATTTAATCATACTAATGTAAATTAATCTAAGCTTTAAAGAGGGTATCTGTTGGCAGAAAATAACAGTCATTTTGGGGAAGATGGAAGGAAATTTTGTAAATCCAATAATCTGAATAAAAATTCTATGTGCAACAGCTTCTGTACATGAATTCTGTTTTTAAGCAAAGAACACATAGTATGTTAGAATAGTGAATGACCCCAGAGAATTGGTTTAAGGTTTCATGAAAGCATAGAATATAAGAGAAGTGAAGGACCACTTGCATCAAACCTCTCATTAAATTTGTAAATACAAATTACATACATATACACTAATTAAATTACTCGAGATCACCAAAGTACATAATTATAGAGATATCACTGATTTGATTAACAATTAAATAAACAATAAAAATAACTAAATTCTAACTGATAATCATAAATTAACATAAATTTACAGAATAACCATGGTTTTTGGCCTATTTTACAAAAACTCCAAGAGGTAAGTAATGTTCCATGGACAAAGAGATGTTACATGAGGAACATAAGCAAACTCCAATCTGAATCCACTTTAGAGCCACTTGGTCTATCAGCAATAGACCAAGATCACAACCATGAGAAGAGCCCAGTGAGTTGTTGCACTACAGGGTACACAATAAATGCCATGATTTCTGCCCCATGACAATCAGGAAAAGAGCTTTAATCACATTTGAGTACCAAAGCAATTGCAGCTTTTCAGAAATGATCCTGGGTTAAATAAAAACAAATAATTTTCCAAGCAGAGAGATTAATATCTCAGGAAATGATGTTCTCAAGGTGATAAAGATATTTCTATTTTAGTTGAAAAAAAAATCTCTAAGTGGTGAGGTACAAGACCTGTTGTTTACTGGCTTGACAAGACTATTTCAATTTTCAAGAGTTTTGCAGGCATGCTGTTTGACCCCTTGAAATTGGCAACAGAGGCAGAATTATACTACATTAATATGATTTAATCAAATGAAAAAAATCAGTTACACAGGTCACATTTCCTTGGAAACTACAAATTTTACAGATAACCAGCCTATCCATCCTTTGGAGAGCTAGTTGTGTCATATTTACTAGCTTGCCACTGCATTTGAAAGTCTGTAATTGGTAACAGTTACAAAGACTATGTATTATGGTCTAGATTGAAGATGCCCCCCTCAGGTTCCTATTAATGCAGGAATACTCAGAGGAAAATTGATTAGATTATGAGAGCTACAACCTAGTAAATCGGTTCTAGTTTGAATTGTAGTACTTACAGGCAGGTGAGGCATGGTTGGAGGAGGTGGATCACGAGGAGTACTCCCAGGAAAGGTGCACCTTCCTTGTGGCCCCTTCCTCTCCTCTTTGTCTGCTTTCTGACCCCACCATAAGCTCGGAAGTTTTGCTTCATTGGGTCCTTCTTCCATGATAGGCTGCCTCACTTGAGCCAAGTCAATGGAGTCAGTCATCTATTGGCTGATACCTCTGAAACGGTGAGCCCCAAACAAGCTTTTCCTCTTCTAAGTTGTTCTTTTGAGTTATTTTGGTCACTGCAAAAGCTAACTAAAATACTACGTAAAAAATCAACTTTGGCCGGTCATAGTAGCACATTGTACTCCCAGTCTGAGTCAAGAGGATTGCAAATTCAAAGCCAGCCTCAGCAATTTAGTGAGGCCCTAAGCAACCTAATGAGACCCTGTCTCAAAATGGAAAATAGAAAGGGCTGGGTATATGGCTCTAGGTTCAATCCCTGGTTAAAACAAACAAACAAACAAACAAACAAATAAAACCATTCTAACAATCTATCAATAAATAACACATCAAAAAACCTTAATTGCATCATCAATCTTTTTCCAGCTCATATTTAATAATTTCCTTGTTATTCTCTATGCCTCTATGAATGCTCTTTCCCATGTCTTTCCTTTATGTCAAACATTTTCTCCAGCTGTTTTAGTTCATGTTTTTACTCTCTTATTTCTTCTAATCTTATATTTAGTATCATGCAGTTTTTTATTTAGCCCATTTCACTTGGTCAATCCTTCTTTACAAATAGGTGGAAATTATCTTAAAATACATTTATTTTTATTCTTTATATCTCACAGTAACAAGCATGGATTTGTAGGTTCTAAAAAGTACTTAATTGAGAAGTTTAAAAAGTGAAGGTACAATGAAAGATCATGATGACTTTTTATTTTTTTCTAAATCATTTCTGTTTTCTTTGGCTGCCAGCATTCAACTTCTCAATATGAAATAGGTAGCTGTTAAGACTCTCTTTCTGCCTCCTCCTCTTTAGTATTCACACAGTTGGAGAAAAAGGCACAGACATTTCCAATTTGTCAATGGGTTATATGTAATCCTCTAGGTTATTTACTACCCCATCATATTTCCTTGTTAATTTCTTCTACTTGAATATACAGTAGATGCCTCAGATCTAACATGTTTGAACATACATTTTTAGCTTTTGTCTTCAAAATACATTTTTAGTTTTTGTCTTCAAAACTGAACTTCTCATCCAAGCAACTTGAAGCCTGAAGCAGAAGGACCACAAGTTTGAGGTCAGAATCAGCAGCATAGCAAGATCCTGTCTGGCAATAAAAATATAAAGAGATGGGGATGTAGCTCTGTGGGAAAGTGCCCTGAGTTTAATCCCCAATACCAAAACAAACAAAGAACTATAACAATCAATAAAACAAAAGAACCAAGCAAACAAAAAATAGAACTCCCAAGATCATTCCCATCAAAGTTAACTGTAGCTCTGTAGTATAAGTTGGGTTTTGCTCTATATCTACACACAATAATGTAGTAACTGAAAGCAGAATCAATTATTTAGCTATCATTTATGGTGGCTGACTGTCAGTTTGGGCTCAGATTAACTCTTACCTGGGCTTATGCATGCATCTGAGTTTAGCTACTAATCACCTAGGCTGGTTCTGCTTTGAGGGATTGTTTGGTTATTACCAAGGAAAATGGAGGTGATTGGACAATGTGATTCTTATCATCTGGGAACCACCATGGACTTTTTTGCTTGGAGGCTCAAGATTCCCTGTGATGAAGAAGGCAGCCCCCAAATTTAAGCACTTGTATTTTACTCTTATGTAGGCTAAACCATGTCACATGGCCAACCACATATTAAATATAGGAGTATTTAATGGAATTTCCTTCTGTTTTAAAAATTTATATTGAATTGTGCTGCTATAAACATTGATGTGACTGTGTCCCTGTTGTGTGCTGTTTTTAAATCCTTTGGTTATAGACTGAGGTGAGGGATAGCTGGGTCAAATGGTGGTTCCATTCCCAATTTTCCAAGAAATCTCCGTACAACTTTCCATATTGGCTACACCAATTTGCAGCCCCACCAGCAGTGTATGAGTGTACCTTTTCCCCTACATACTCGCTAACAATTATTGTTGTTTGTCTTCATAATAGCGGCCATTCTGACTGGAATGAGATAAAATCTTAGAGTGGTTTTGATTTGCATTTCTCTAATTGCTAGTGATGATGAACATTGTTTTCATATATTTGTTGACTGATTGTATATCATCTTCTGAGAAGTGTCTGCTCAGGTCCTTGGCCCACTTACTGAATATTTGCTTTTTTGGTGCTTAGCGTTTTTGAGTTCTTTATATACCCTAAAGATTAGTATCCTAAAGATTAGTGCTCTATCTGATGTGTGAGGGGTAAAGATTTGCTTCCAAGATGTAGGGTCTCTATTCACCTCTAGATGCCCTTCAATAGATGAATAGATAAAAATGTGGCATATATCTGCAATGGAATATTACTCAGCAATAAAAGAGAATAAAATCATAGGATGTGCAGGTAAATGGATGCAGTTAAAGAAGATAATGCTAAGTGAAGTTGGACAATCCCAAAACTCAAAATGCTGAATATTTTATCTGATATAAGGAGACTGATTCATAGTGGGGAAGGGAGGGGGAATGTGGGAGGAATAGACAAACTCTAGATAAGGCAGAGAGGTGGGAGGGGAAGGGAGGGAGTATGGGATTAGAAATGATGGTGGAATGTGATGGACATTATTATCCAAAGTACAAGTATAAAGACATGAATTGGTGTGAATATACTTTGTATACTACCAGAGATATGTAAAATTGTGCTCTATATGTGTAATAAGAATTGTAATGCATTCTGTTGTCATACATAAATTTAGATATATATGTGTATATGTGTATATATATATATATATATATGTATATATATATATATATATATATATATACACACTTAT